>NW_015386191.1:516601-538394 GCF_001527695.2 Protobothrops mucrosquamatus | reverse complement strand
TGAAGGTTTCGCATCTTGCTGAAATGGCAAAGATTTCGGCTTATTTGAAGGATCATTCAAATGAACAATTTTTATCAATATGGAGAAGATGGATTGTTTATATTCAAAATAAGCATAGAATGGTGGAATATAAGTTAGGTTTTTAGATAAAAAAATTTTTTTATATATATATATATATATTTCACCTACTTATGTAGAATAACACTTTGTGGAGTTAGGGATATTAATATTAGTTTACTTTTAGTTGAATAGTATCCTGGGATTAGGTTTGGGAAGTCCGGGTGGGGGGTGGGGGGAAGGGGTTTTTTTCAATTGTGATGTATTTGTGATGTGTTTTTTTTTATGTTGAAAACAATAAAAAATTTATATTTGAAAAAAAAAAATAATTTCTGATTCTGGGGATTTTCTCTTATTGTTTGTTTCAAATGGAGGTATGCAAACTGTTTCAAGTCAAAACACTATAATATGCTCAAAAGAGCAGTTTACAAATTCACGGTTCAAAACAAAGCATTTGTGTTTTGAGAATTTTTTTCTCTGTTCAGAACAAAATTCACTGGTTTTAGACTAACACTATTTCTGGCATAATGTTTTGAGCATCATGATTGACTTTGTTTTTTTTACACTGCACATGACTTTTTTTTAAAGTCCAATATTAGCCTAGGTTCAAAGGATTTCTATGGTTTTATGCATATTTATTAGTTTTAAGCAGGGCTTTTTTTGTCATAGAACGCCCAGAACGGAGTTCTGGCATCTTTTTTTGATGGAACCTTGTAGGGTAGGCAAGGTGGGTTGTATGACGTGTGTGAGTTCCGACACCTTTTTTTTTTTTTTTTTACAAAAAAGCACTGGTTTTAAATAGAAGGGACTGTTGAAGAAAAAGTCTTCATCATGGTTCAGTCCAAGCCGGGGATAAACAACATGGCAAATGCTTTAGGAAGAAAGTTGCAGTTTATTGAAGAGGAGAGCCAGACAGAAAGATGGCTCTGGCAGAAAAGAGAAAAAAAAGGGCTGAGCACATATGGTGAGTAGGTTTTTATACCCTCTGGAGCCTTTTATTTGGAGTTCCTTCCTGTGGCATGAACTTTGACCTGAGTCTGAGTGTGCCCTTTGGTGTCTCTGTGTTAATCCTATTATGTCCTATCTTAGAGTTTGGGTGGGGTATGTAGATTTTAGGTGTCTTTGTCTTCTTGATCTTCTAGCTGGGGCCTCCATCTGCATTTCTACAGAGCTGGTTTCTGCTTGGGGGAGGGAGACCTGGGGCTATTAAGAAAAACTGGGCATGCTTTTCTGCCTCTTTAAGATCCTTTGAGGAAATATATTTTTCTGCCCTTTTAATATTTCCTTCTCGGGGGGGGGGCTGACTTCCCACAGGACGTTCCAACATTCCATTCTCCAATCAATGTAGTACAGAACTTCTTTGCTAGAAAAAAAACTTTCTGTATAATTTTTCCAACAATCTAACAGCTGTATGCATGTATCTAGGTAGGTAGGTAGGTAGGTAGGTAGGTAGGTAGGTAGGTAGGTAGGTAGGTAGGTAGGAAGGAAGGAAGGAAGGAAGGAAAATATAGTTTGGTTTTTATTTCTGTAGATTCCTGTTTCTACAAATTAGGTAAGGCAGAGTTTTTCAAACTGCATTTTATAAAATTATTGACAGGATTCCATGAGAAGCTAAGAGGGGGAAGGGAAATAACTTGAATTCAGTCATGTTATCCACAGCAGTTTTTCTAAAGTGCAGGTGAAAGAATGAAGCATGTCTCCTGTGAAAAAATGCCATAGCAATCATTCTGCAGATCAGGGGTTCCAGAAAAACCAGTTCCTATGTGTTTGAAAAAAGCCTGAACATCCTGAATATAATGCATATATGAAAACTAAAATCCAAGGCAGAGGTTTGTTTTCTGTTATGAGTTAAGAACACTGAATGTTAAAAGAAATCTCAAGCAAAGACTGAAATATCTTGCTCTCTGGATTATAATTCAAAAGCTGGCATAATTTCAGAAACTGCTTAGTATGGAATGCTAAAGGTTGCCTCTCCTCAATAGGTCTCTCTAGCAAGGCAGTCCCCAACCTTTCTGGCACCAGGGACTGATTTCATGGAAGACAAGTTTTCCATGGACCAAGGTGGTGGTGGGGAATGGTTTCATTTTCACTTGCTCGCCTGCTGCTCACCTCCAGCTGTGTGTGGCTCCATTCCTAACAGGCTATGGACCAGTATCGATCAATGGCCTGGGGATTGGGGACCCCTGCTTTAGCGGGACAAAGAAGAATGGACTACTTTGTGGCGGTTTTCTCCCTGTGGAATGTCACCCTTGTGGAGATAAGATTGGTCCCCACCAATCACTCTTTCGCAAGGACCTGAAGACCTGGTTTTGCCAACTGTCTGGGGAACCCAGAGTGGGATGGCACTCATCAAGTAGCTTATCTGAGTGACTGTTGTCACCAGGGAGTGGAGCATTTATTGTTTTTTATTGTTTTTATATTGGGTTTTTATGTTTGTAAGTGCCCCGGAGTCACTGAGAATGAGTTAGGCAGCCATATAAATTTTCTTAAATATATATATACAGTATATTCCATGCACACATGCACACACCCACAAACATACCCCTGTATATATACCACTTGGAATATTGTGTACAGGTCTCACCATCCTACTTTTAAAATATCTTTACAAAATTGATGGCCCTGAGAAATTCCTTTATGAGAAAAGATTTTACTGATTTAAGAGATGCAGCATAATAAACATGTGCAAAATATTGCATGTAGAAAGCATACAGTACATGTTCTCTTCCCATCAGGTTTCTTTCCAAGTCCCCAAATGTTTGTTTCTTGGAACACTAGCTACTAGCAGAAGACAGTTCACATTTCTAATGCATAAGATTATGCAAACATGTGTACCTATGGAACTAGTTTCTTCATTCATTTTTAGTATTTTCCCACTATCAGTTGCAAACCAGAAGGCATATCCCATCTAATCAAACATAAATCCATGAAAGTACTAGAAAAATGAAGGAAGATTAGGATTGTAGGACTGTGTCTTCCTACAATCATAGAACCTATTTTTTTTTTAGGATTTTGTCTGACCTATGAGGAATGTCTAGCCAAAATTAAATAGGCAAATACCCACCAAAATTGTTGATAATAAAATAGAAAATCAAGCAAAAATACAATATTGGCTGAGCAAAATGTAACACTAGAACTCTTCAGAGTTCCTAAAACATGATTTCAGAGGTTTTATATAATACTTAGTATAGCCTTATTATATAGCCAATGTTTTCTGGCAGGTCTCATTAAATTAGGTTATTCTAATATTAATTAGAATTTTCTTTTCCTCTGAATAGCTTTTCTTAATTTCCCAAATGTAAAGAAAGTCTAAATGAAATGGGTTTTATTCACTTGTCCCTTTTAAGAGAGAGAGGGAGGAAGGAAGGGAGATCTACTTGATAGTATAATTCCATATAGAACTGGGTAACAAGAATGTAGAGAATAAGGGTGATGACTTTGATGGAGATATGCAAAAGCTGTTGTATAAGAGGCTGAATTTTTTAAAAAGTATAGAACATCTAGATCAGGGATGTCAAACTGCCGGCCTGCGGACCAGATGCGTCACGCCAAAACCGCACCCACCGCATTGCCAGCAATGGGGAAAAAGTCATGATACGTCGCGACACATCACGTGACGTTGCGAGTTTGATACCCGTGCTCCAGATAACATTAAGGAACAGCTAATTTCAATTAAAGTAACTTTAGTTTTCCCTGTGGAATTGATTTTTACCTACTTATCTACCTAACTAGTCGGGCTGACAATGAAGCACAAGTCTTATGTTTCCTGTTTTTACATTTTTCCTTAGGGTAATAGAGCACATTTGTTCAAAGTACGAAAATTCTTGAGCATTAACCAATCAATTCAGTGTACTGCTCTCTCAAGGAATCATGTTACATGGCCTATGACTGTTTTATTGTGGCCAAACAGAGAAGTGCCCAATAAACCTTTTTGGACAACTTAGTAGAGAGAAGGTTCTTGATAGAGTGGCGAATATGGTCTCCACAGTGATGGAGGAAGCCATCCTGGCAAAAGTAGCAGAGCATTTCTAAAATCCTTGGTGCTATCCATGAGGACCTATTGAACTGGTAATTAAATTACCTAATATTTTCTGCTTTCTAGCAGAAAATTGGTGCTTCAGATTGTGCCATTTCCTGATATAGAATTAAACTGGGATCTGGTTGGGCATTAACTTGTATATCACCTTTTCCCCTATAAGCCAGACATTAAAACAACACCTCCTAGTGTTAGGCTTAGCAGAACAACCCTGGATCTTCTATATTATAGGCATAGGCAATCCTGCTTCTCCTTGCAAGAGAAATGAGCATGACTGGCTCCCAGCTACGTGAATACTACTTACTGTATCTGTTGTATGTACGAAATGAACTGAATAAGATGATTAGAAAGAGAAGAGTGGCATCATCTTCTACTACCCTTGCCTGATCAATGTTCCTCAGATTACCAATCTAGAACAAGGCAAGTTTGGTCTAGTGATCAGGGTAGAAACCAGGAGATCATGAGTTTTAGTTCCATTTTAGGCATGAAAGTTGGCTTGGTGACTTTGGGTCAGCCACTCTCTCTCAATCCAACTCACCTCACTTTGGGGAGAGGGGAGGATTCTTCACTAAGAAGTGAAGAAAATAGGAGGTGGAAGAAGTATTAGATATGTTTATCACCTTGGGTTATTTATAAAGATAAATATAAATTTAGATTTAAAAAAATCTTTAAAAAGAGGCAAATCTGGATTAACTTAAATATCTGCTCATCATAGTTTATGGTCCTGGCAGTTGAATAGAAGTCCTCTTGCCTGCTTGTAATAGCTCCCAGTCTTCAGACAACATGTCCACTTGCTTTCAGCTTTTGTGCTACACATACTCCTCTTCCCATTCTGTCTTACAATTTGCTTTTGTAGGTAAGGTAAGGCACTAGAGTGTGGCTCAAATAGCAGGGCAGCTGGGACATGGGCTTGATTGCCTGTCAGTATAGTTCTGAGGAAATGGATGAATGCCTAAGAGTGGGGGGAAGCTTGTTTGTATAACTACAGCTATTTTTGAAAAGACAGTAACTCGAACTTCATTCCCTCACATGCAGAGTGAGCAAATTTCATGGTTTGTTGCAACTTGCATCATAGATCCTCAAAACTGGGACTCAACGATAGCATAATTCTTCATCTTAGAGCATAAATATGCCAGAGTCTGCCCACTAGGCCATCTCCTTTGTCAAAATAATGAATCAAGAACCCCAACTTAGTTGGAGATTAGGTACTGGTGATCGAATTTGTTCTAGTTTGTTGAATTAATTTGCACTGTTACCTATTGATATGTAGGAAGATGTAGTTTATTGATAAGATCAGGTGGTTGAGCCATTATAAAGTAGATATAAAAAGCTTACACAATCCTGTTAAAATGCATGGTTTTTGATACATTAAAAAAATCAGATTAAGATAAATCATTTCAAATTTTTCTCCACCTTTAATATAACGTATAAGCTGTACAATTCAATTCAAAGAGAAACTGAAATCTTTTAGGGATCAAAATAATAAAAAATGAGAATAATATGGCTGCATATGTGTGCACACTCTCTTATAAGTAGGGACGTGGCAATGTTCAGAATTAACCAATCACATTCAAACTGATGTTAAATAGTAATCAGTACATCAATTAAAGTGACTCTGATCAAGCCTATATAAAGTTCAGCTGTTCTAGTAGGATTTTTCTGATATTTACTTAGTTGCCTCTCATAGTCTGCAAAGAGCTTACGAAGTATCAAAGAGGTCTCATTGTTAGAAGGTGTCAGTCAGGAAAAAACATTTCTAAGGCATTGAATATACCACAGAACACAGAGAAGACAGTCATCAACAAGTGGAGAAAATATGGCACAACATTACCAAGAACCGGATGTCCCTCCAAAATTAATGAAAAAAACAAGAGAAAACTGGGCTGGGAGGCTGCTAAGAGTCCTGCAGCAACATTAAAGGAGCATATTGGAAAATGTGTTGGGGTTTGATGAGACCAAAGTTGAACTTTTTGGCCATAATTCCAAAAACAAAAACAACACAGTGCATCATCAAAAGTACACCATACCCACAATGAAACATGGTGGTGGCAGTATTATACTTTTGGGGGCTGCTTTTCTTTATCCAGAACTGTGGAAAAAGGTGGAAGGAGTTATGAAGAATTCCAAATATCAATCATTTTTGCACAAAACCTTCAGCTCTCTGCTAAAATGCTGAAGATGGATTTCATCTTTCAACATGATAATGTCCCAAAACATACCTCCAAATCAACAAAAGAATGGTTTCACCAGAAGATCAAAGTTCTTGGATGACTGAGCCAGAATCCAGACCTAATCCAACTGAAAATCTCTGGGGTGACCTGAAGAGGGACGTGTACAGGAGATTGGCTTTGCAATCTAACAATTTTAGAGTGCTTTTGTAAGGAAGAGTGGGCAAAGATTCCTAAGGCAATGTGTGCCATGTTGATAGGTTCCTACCTCAAAAGACTGAATGCTGTCATAAAAGCAACAAAGTTCAACACTTTGATTCAATGAAATTTTAGTTTAAGGGTGTGTATCTTTATGCAACTACATTATTGTAAGTTTTTATTGTTCTTTTTCCCCCTAAAAGATTTCAGTTTGTTTTTCAATTGCACGGCTTATATATTATATTAAAGGCGGAAAAATTCTGAAGTGATTTATATAAAACATATTAACATTGCTATTACTCCAATTGCTCTAATTATTTATTTACTTCAAAGTGTCAATTATGACTATTAAAGCCAGCTAGAGAGGCTTTTCTCCAATTGAGCCCTCTCTACCAATACTGTATACAAATACTACACTCACAAAAATGTTACACTTTGGATGTGAGTTCCCATTGTGTAGAATTATTCATTGCTCAGAAATTTTAATTCCAGTGTTCTGTTTTTCAGGTATAATAAAACCATATGGCTTTTGTAGACTTTATTTAGTTGCTTTTCTCTTTTTCATCCTTCGGACTAATGATTATCTTAAATGTAGATATGATAATTTCTAAACAGGGATTTACATGTGAACTGTATTTTAATTCTTTTTTTATTATTATTTTGAGCATACCTTATGTAAGTAAAACAAGCTGGCTTTCTACTAAAAGCATCTACTCCCTGTCCTTTTGATCTTCTAGTGATTCATATTAAAATAGAAACCAAAAGACAGCACAGCAGGGGAGCTTTTCTTCTCCAGTTTAATATAAACAGCAACTTCAACTAACTTTTCCTGCTCGGTTCCACAACTATTATAAATAGCATGTACTTGATGTTGGAATACAGCAGTTCATCATTTTCTGAGAACCCTTTAGAGAAGGCATACAAAGTTACCTTATAACAGGTCAGACTATTTATAGCATAACATTTCTACTTTGGTAAAAGCTTTCTAGTGTCTAAGGGCAGAAGTCTGGAACTTCTGCATGTAAATGCATGCTTTTCTGTTGAGCATCAATTATCCCAAATGAGGAGTTAAAGTGAGATCTGAATCCACACCTTTCCTTATGTTACCTTGCAAATAAGCACATGCCATTGCCTATATTAATAGTTTCCGTTCACCATTCTACAAACCAGAAAGTTTCTGTCTGGAGTTTAGCATACTGTTATTACTTTTCATGTACCGCTCTGCTAATTTATCGCCTTAGTTTGTCTTCTAATTTCAGTTTTCTGTTCTTTTAGCTTCTGTTATTGCTTTCAATACATATCCACCCAGAAGAATTAAACTATGTCAGCAATCACGAAATACACCAGAAACATTCTGTCTTCATATTGCATATGAATTAAAGTTGGAGATAAGAGAGCAAATTCAGACTATGAAAACAGTTCGTGTTGGCTGCATATTTTGTATCTCTTACAGCATTAACTAATTTCTACATAAAAAGTAATTTAAGGCTATTATTGATCTACAAGTTTATTTCTAGGGAATTGAAGCCAAACTAAGTACAAGCTGAATTCTGTTTCACAGGACTTCCATCTCACTGCTAATCCCACTCAAATTCTTTTCATGTTAAAATCTGACATTTCCTATGGCAATACCTGTGTTCATTTAGAACTATCCTTGGTGCTGAAGAATCACACTCTGACTTTTTACAGTTTGCTGATTATTTCCATGCTATTTATTGTATTTCCTATTTTTCTAGGCCTTCAGGGACTGCATCCAGACCTTGGAAAAGAGCAAAGGTTTTCAGATAAAAATACAGGCCTATATTTTGCAATTACTTAATAACAACTCTGGAACATTAACATTTTTAACGATTACCCATTCTTTTAAAGTTTATTGCTGCAGTAATTTTTTTGTTTTCTTTATTTTTATGCAAAAAATTAAAATACAAATTCCAAAGAAAAAAGAAAAAAAATTACAAAACTAAAACAAACTAGACAAAAACATTAAACAATTTAAATTAAAAGACAAAAAACAGAAACACATATTATCTCCCCTAGTTGAGCACTGACAAATATTTTATAACAATAGTAGTTTTCTCCCTTTGCAAATAGATTACCTCTATTAGTAACCAATTGATCTTTGATATATATCATAAATATAATAGTTAATAGGTTACTCAACAACAAAGTTAAACTTCAGAGCTCTCGGTTAACAACTTGTTATTGTAACTAACTCATAGAAAGTCTCAGTTTCTTATCTACCACAAATCACCCCATCATTAACTCTGATCTATCCAGGTTTAAATATCTTCATTTGACAATAATAAAACCATTCCTTAGGATACTCTTAATAACAATGCCTTTAATCAGAGACTTTTCCAACAATTGCATCTCATTCACCAGAAGTATAAATCTCTGGTGTAGATATTTCTGCAGCATCCATTGTTCAAAAGATCTCTCTGAAAATACAGAGTCATCTTGCCAAGAGATTCCAGCCCATCACACATCAATTCCATTCTCTTATTTGTGGAAAGAAAACTATTTTCAACCTTCTAAGGAAGATCAGTAAACAGGAGTAATGTATCTCCTTGGGTTCCATATTCTGATGCTACTTTCCCTCTATGGCAGAGGTAGGCAACTTTGGCTCTTTTATGACTCGTGGACTTCAACTCCCAGAATTCCTGAGCCAGCCATGCTGGCTCAGGAATTCTGGGAGTTGAAGTTCACGAGTCATAAAAGAGCCAAAGTTACCTACCCCTGCTCTATGGTAAACTAAATTTCAGATAGCTGGTAAGACACAAAAATCACTCTGTCCCATTGGATAAGATTGCCATGGGAGGAATACAAAAATCTAATCTTTAAAGTGTCTTTACAAGAAAAGGCAGAAGCAGTAAAATGTATGCTGTTTGAATTATACAAGTGGTACAAGTGAATTATACAAGTTTAAATTTTGAATATAATAGAATTCTTTAAATACAATACCAAAATACAGGTGGTCCTTGACTTATGACAATTGAGCCAAAAATTTCTGTTGCTAAGTGAGACATTTGTTAAGTGAATTTTGTCCCATTTTACAACCTTTCTTTCCATAGTTGTTAAGTGAATCACTGTAATTGTTAAGTTAGTGACAACGTTGTTAACTGAATCTGGCTTCCCTATTAATTTTGTCTGTCAGAAGGTCGCAAAAGATGATCACATGACCCTGGGACACCACAAGTGTCATAAATATGAACCAGTTGCCAAGCATCTGAACTCTGATCATGTGACTATGGGAATACTGCAATGGTCATAAGTGTGAAAAACAGTCATAAGCCACTTTTTTCAGTGCCGTTGTAACTTTGAACGGTCACTAAATGAACTGTTGTAAGTCGAAGACTCCTGTATCCAAAAATTATTTCATTAAATTTCAATATTTTTGCTCATTGGACATCAAATAGATATCCTGACTCAGATGCCAGTGATCAGTTATATTGATGTGTGAGAGTATTATGCTCAGGAAGTTGGCTCTTTAAAGAAGTCACACTGAACCTGTTTACCAAACATAATATATATAAACTTTCCCACTTTAATGATTGAATTTAAATGTAAATTAAAATTTGAATTAAATATTGACTATTTCCAGTTATATAATCTTAGATTTTTTTAAAAAAAAATCAGAACACATAAAAGCAAACTATATTTCTTGTCCTTATTATAGCCAGCTTTTGCAATCTATCATGTACTCTCCTAGTCAATTCTGACCTGCAAGATAGGACTTGCCAGGCAAATAAAAAATCTGATAATGGAAAATGCAACATTATTTATTTTTGTTCTAAGATAGAGAAAAGGTTAATATGTTTGTAATTCTGTGTCATTTAAATTGTACATGTATTCCTTCAGCAACTAAATGGCTTCTCTCTTTGCACAGACTGGCTAATGACTACGCTTTCACATACCCAGCATATACTCCTCCTACTCAACACCCACACACAGTACAATCTGCACAAATGTACACCAAGCACATAATCTTTATGCTCTTACTTTCTTCCTCAGCCATACAACAGGGACCTCAGTGTAACTGTGACTTGACTTTCTATCATACAGAATGTGTTTTTCAAATCAACCCTTATGTTCTCTCCATAAGGAAGGTTAAGAGAAAAAATTGGAAGTCATTTGTAGTGTAAGTATTTAATTGGATAACCCCATTTTTAAAAATAGTCTGCAATTCCCAGATTCTCTAATTAAAGGAAATCAAATATCTGGTGCAGTTAATAGAACACATTTTTTAAACATCTTCACCTCTTAACAGCAAAAGCCATACATCAAGGATTGCCAATTAATCCCCTTAATGCTTCACTCTCCCTTTCTCTCTTTTTTTTGGGAGGGGGGGAATTTCAGATCTTAAGTCTTAAGAACAAGATCTTAATAGCCAACGATAGCTTTTAACAGCCAATATACAGTAAGATGACACATTTATTGTTCCATATAATAAAATGAAACTGCTCTCCCTTTTTTTTACATAAACTGGAAACAGTGCTTGTGTGCATAAGCATATGTGTATGGAAAGAGGAGCATAGACATTTAGCAAGCCATATATCTGTAACTAACATCTTTGCTCACTACCTGTATTGCACCAAGAACAGTGGAGTATGATTGGAAATTACATTTTATCTTTCATCAAATCATGTTGGGGCAATCGTAACTGCAATCCAATGTCAATGTCTTCCCTTTTTCTGGAGATGAGATCTCTATTTTACATGTTTCTCTTTGTTCTCCTGCTGTCTTAATGAAATCTGGGCAAAAACCATCAGTTTTTCTTCCTTTCTTGGTATTGGCAACCATGATTTGCCCCATTCATCTCTGTCTTGCCTGGCTGGAGGATCTGTTTCCTTAACAAAATGGTTAAATGTGAAATTGGTAGGCAGATATTTAATAAAAAAACAAAGGAAAAAAACCCAGCTGTTGCTCACCCTGTTGTGATTGTTCTTCCTTTTGATATTTTATTCTTTGAGTTAAAGCATACTCACCAATAATATGAGGAAAAAATTAAGTGATCTATTAGTTTTACTGCCATCACCAAACTTTTTCTTGATTAGGATTTTTTTCTTCATTACATAATCAAATTATTATGTAAAAATAATCAGGTTTCCTTAAGTTTGTAACCTTGGTTAAGTTCTTCAGGATATTTTCCCAGCTTTCACAAAAGATGACTAAGTTAAACTAAGTTTAATGAAGAGAAGGACAAGGGGGGACATGACAGCAGTGTTCCAATATCTCGGGCTGCCACAAAGAAGAGGGAGTCAAGCTATTTTCCAAGGCGCCTGAAGGCAGGACAAGAAGCAACAGATGGAAACTAATCAAGGAGAGAAGCAACCTAGAACTAAGGAGAAACTTCCTGACTGTTAGAACAATTAACCAGTGGAACAACCTGCCTCCAGAAGTGGTAATGCTCCAACACTGGAAGTTTTTAAGAAGAGACTGGACAGCCATTTGTCCGAAATGGTGTAGGGTTTCCTGCCTGCCTGAGCAGGGGGTTGGACTCGATGACCTCGATGACCTCCAAGGTCCTTTCCAACTTTATTATTATTATTATTATTATTATTATTATTATTATTATTATTATTATTATTATTATTATTACCTTTTATTATACAAAATATCTGTTAATGCTAATAAATGGCAATAAGTGTTTATTATTAAACCAGTTATTCTGAGAGTTGGCAAATTCCCTGAGCTTTTCTGAAGCGTGTCCTTCTACCCACATCTCTATTCTTCTCATTCCCCTACCTTCCACAATTTAAGCTGGGAAGTGGGCCCCTATCCTGAGTAATAGTTCTAACACACAATCATGGCAGTAGGGTATTTATTATGTAAATAAGAAAATAATCAACCTGCACTCTAGAAATGCGAGTTATATTCCATTCTGTATTAGAAGTAGGCTGGAAGCAAGTGATACCATCATAAAGCAAGAGCATCTCAAAAAGTAGTTGATGTGATAAAAGTCCAACATCCTTCTAAGGCAGGGGTGTCAAACTGCCGGCCCAAGGGCCGGTTTCATCATACCGGAGCCACGCCCACCCCATTGCCGGCAATTGCAAAAAAGCTCTGATACGTCGCGCGACGTCACGTGACGTCGTGAGTTTGACATGTCTGTTCTAAGGCGTTATAAAAAAAAAAAAACTTGGAAAAAAAGCCAGGAATGTTTCCTCCTGGAGGAGTACTTTTCATTACTCGCTTTTTAAAGAGAAACGTAGGATGAGCAGACTCTTGAGGTGAAAGATCTTCCTCAAAGGAATGCTCAGAGTAACCTGGGAACAAAAACAACAGCAACAAACCCAATGCTTCCAACAGCTGCCTGTCCTGAGAATATTCAAAATATGGTTAAGAGATAGAATCCAACACAGCTATGCAGTTAAAGGCCAATATATAAAATGATTTGCTTCATTATACAGGCTCTTCCAAAGAAGATAAATCTATTGATGAGAAACGTGAAAAGCCTACCTTTCAGAACTCTGGTGAGCTTTTCCCAGAAGAGGAGAACACCATGGAATTACCAGAAGTTGGAGATAAATACTTTGCAGAAGCACATTAGGCAGAAGCAAGAATGAACAAGAGTAAAACAGAGTAATAATTTTGGTGCTACAAAATGTCAAAGATAAATGTGATATCACTGTGGTTGTCAAAAATAAACTGAAGAGATTCAGCAGGAGCTGTACCTAACCGTGACACCAGCCAGATATATCTGTAAACTTGAGAGGGTTCTGAAAGAGCCTGTGTAGAAGAACATGACTGCATCATAGACATCACAAGAAGGAATATTTACATATGAAAATTTCCAAAAGCAGCAATGATACTGTAAGGTAGATTAGATAATTTGATTTTCAACAACAGTAACAAACAAATATTTCTCAACCATTTAAAAGCTTCAGACTTTTACACAGATATGAAAGCAGATATTGTATTTACAGCATTCCTTTTCCCAATTGTGTTTTTCTTCCAGTTGTGGCTATGTTGTGATGAAATATCAATATTCAAAGTGCTGCTTTGATTGAGAAGAGAGTCACACTAACTGACCAAAATAGAAGCTTTGCTGAGGGAAAACAGAAAAGCTAATGAAATGAAATTATCAATAATACATAAGTCAATGGATAGGACGAAAATTGTCGGAATTTTTGTAAAGTAGATGAAGTTTTTTTTCCTTATTTCTTTTTTCCTTATTATTTACCAAAAAGATTCCGATTTTACCCTTTGTTTTGTTACTTGGGTATAAATTTCTTTACCTCCCTCGTAAAGACTCATTCTATAAGGGGACGATGCATATAAATAGTCCACTTTTTTCTAATATATACTGCCTGATCATATATAAGAGTTTTACATGTAAATCATCTTTAAACAGTTGAGGACTGTGATGCCCTTCTTGAGAAAATTAAAAGGGACTATACACTTTAATCTCTTCTTCTCAGTTTATTATTTACAATATTTATGTTCTGTCATATTTCCTCTAGCAAATAACTGTCCCAGCTCCCATTCCTCTCAATTCCAAAGAAAAATTAGGGACTAATAAATACTGTATATAAGCATAGATAAGCAGTGGAGAAAAGGCAGACAGAAGTTCTTTCCAACTTCTTCTGCTTTCATGGAACACTTCAGAAATTTCTGAATTCAGAATTTACACAAATCTTTTCACACCATAAATATGATCAATATAGTATACATTAATATATTCTCACAATTTCTTCAATGTGAAGAAAATCCAACTAGTTTGGTAATGAAATATCTCAGAGTCACCCCATCTAATTAAAATATAATTTCACAATTATGAAGAAGCAAGACTACTTCATAGGAAGACCCACTTCTCAATGTAAGAAAAATACTAATTGTGACTTTAAAATATATATCATCATTTCAGTGAGTTGATGTCTAAATTAGATCTACTGTCTAGGCTGGTAATGTGGTACATGCAAGTCCCAATGTTCTATAACACTACAATAGTAGCACTGAGCAGCTGTGCTATTAGAGACAAGAAAAGATCAAAGGGATAGACGCCACAAAGGGATGAAGAAGAGACCTAAGCAACCAAAGGTTTGCTATAAACAGGTATACACTTCATTCAAATAATTACAATTTGTTAAAATGGTATAGTTCCGTATCAGATCTGAGATAAAATTACAAATTTCAGTTTTGTTCTACGACCACTGCATGCTGGTAGATATATTTCTTTTTGGAACTAGCAGCTGAATGATTTCAGGTTGTGGTCATATCTGGCCCATCGGACACAGGTTGCCAACTCCTAACTGTTCTCCATGTTGCAGTAATTGAGCTTTAGTCTCTATATTTCTTGTGTGTGATTGGATTTTAATTCTATCTTCTAAATTATAAGAAATGCTATAATCTTAAATTATTGCTATTTAAAATTCATTACTATTTTTCTTGCTCTTTGTTTATTCTGTTTTTTTAGTTTAATATGTATTTTATTTAAGTTTAATGTATTTTGTCCCTATGGAGTATTAGACTTAAATAGAAACCAATACACTGTATTTCCCCCTTTTTAAAATAATATATTTTATTAAAGTTTATAGGTAAAACGATTAAACAAATACAAAATCAGGAAAATATAAAAATACAGAAGAAAATAATTTAAAAAGGGGAAAATAGTAAATGATAAAAAAGAAAAAAGATATATAAGGTCCCCTTTCATCAAGACAAGTGCAATTTCAGAACTTACCACTTTCTGTAATATTGTAACAAAAGGTCTATTTTTTCTCATCTATAAACAAATTTTAAAACCTCATCATTCAGTCCTAATCACCAAAAGTCCATTAACAGTTACCATAATAAAAGCATTTATATTTTAACCTTTGTCAAATACGCTAAACTTTATAATTTTTTTCTTTACTTTTAACTCTTATCACTTTCTTTAAAAATAAAAAAAATCTCCTCTTCCCATATTTTATTTCTTATCTATAAACAAAACTTTAAATTCTGGTCACTCAGTACTGGTTGAGAAAAATCCATTGGGAGCTATCAGAAAGAATATTTCACATATTATAACCTTGATTGAATAAGTCACTTTTATATTCCTTCCTTTTGTTTTTAAAAATCTTGATATTTATTCTGTTTAAATAGTTTTATAAAAGCTTATTTCTTTTCATGTTCTCTTTGTATTTTTGCAGGAATTCCTTCATAAATTTAACACATGTCTTTTGTAAGACCAAAATAATAAAGTTGGCCAAGTTAATCTTCTGATTTATTATTTGGGTGTCCTTTTTAGTTATTAAGAAATCAGCTGGTTTCATTTGTAAATCCAGTGTAAGATCTTTTTCTATATTTCTTATAACGTATCATTTTTAAGTCCTCATCCAAAACAGCCTAATTCTTAGTCATATCCTCTTCTATCTCTTTTTTAACCCATTTTATAGTAATCTTAAGAAAAATTTCTGAATGCATTGTTCCCAAATATATCATCTTCCAAAGATAAAATATTTTATCCATTCTGCATTAATGGGTCTCCTTCAGTTATAATTGTTACTTCTTTCTGGTTGTCTCTAGTGTCCAGCCATCAAAGTCTTATCATGTTTTTCTCTAATCCACAATATTTTCCCACAGGAAGATTTCTTTTACTTAGATTCAAACACATCTCATATTTTTAATGGAATTGTAAGCAATCCACAAGAAGGATTTTATAGTTAAAATCCAGTACTTGTAGGTGATCCCCGGGCCTTCCACTTTATCCAGAGAGGAATTTTGAGATACCAATCTATTCACCAATTCTTTTTTCTGCCACAGTCATGAGTCTCCCATAACTTTCCCGGAAGTCCATCACAAATATATTGTATTTAGAAGATTCTCAAGATTTTAAGAAATAGAAGACTAGCATTGGGAGTTACCTAAGCAATAAATACAATGCAATCAATGTACCCTAAAAAAGTGATCTGCAAGCAATTGGGAATAAGGCTTCATCACTATTCTACTTTGTGTTTGCAAAGTGATAGTAATGATGAGTTTTATTCCCAATTGCTTGTAGACAAGTTGAAATTTGTATTCTAATCAACAGTGAGTGTTTCCGTGCAACTGAATTCTGCCTGTAGCCACTGACAGTGATGATAGGATAAGCATTCCAAACTCAGGTAACTTTTAACTTTCCAAACAATGATTTTTTTTTAATGTAAACAATTTCTGTGTAACCAAATTTTAGAATAGAACATTTCTGTCTCTGGATATACAGTATGTAATAAAATAAAATATGTTAATAAAAGAACAATTAGTTTGTACATATATAAATTTATGTCTATGGATTAATACCAGTATATAACAAAAAGGGGATAGCAACAGGAATAACAAGATGTTTATCAAAGGACAAATAAGCAAATGATGCCGACACTTAGTCTTGAAGCAAAGTGATCCGATTAGGTACATTTTTAACTTAATTTCTGTAATAAATTCAAAATGCATAGTATTGTTAAAATGATATATATGTTACCAGCAATGTGTGAAAAACTGGCATTAAATGGAATGCCTAGGAAATTTATAGAAAATGTGATGCTTTTAGGCATAGTATGAAATATCTGTGTTATTTTAATAAGCTATATACTTTCCCTAGGCACCGTATATAATACCTAGGCATTATGCAGAATGATAAAAATTGTTTAGGCAAAGTATTAAAAGAGAGTTATGAAAAGAGTTAGAGCTAGGGTTAGGCTTAGCCTAACCCTAACCTTAAAACTGACCCTAACCTTTTATTTAAAAGACATATATGAAAAGGAAAGAAGAAATGCAAAATAAAGTACAGGACTTTCTTACTGAAAAAAAACAAAACCAAGAGAAAAAGACCAGTATTGACTTGGTTATTGAAACAAGGAAGGCTAGAATGGCATTTTAGCGGGAGTATTTTATACTTTACTGGGTTGCCTTTTGGCACTACACAAAATATCTAATAAATGTGTGAAATATTGTGTTTCATACACTGACATCTCATTTTTTGTATTCTATAGATTTCCTAGGCATTCTACAAAATGCCTAATTTCACACATTGACAGTAACATATATACTACCTTACAATCTTGGTCTGTTTAGATCAAGACGTTTGGGTGAAAAGATGAGACACCAATACAATATATGTTAAATATATTAGAAATGTTAAGTCAAAATTATCAGGCTTTAGGGAAGGATTTGTTTGGTTCATCTGCGATCCTGTAATTTATTATTTTAAGATCTTTCCAGATTCCTTACTGCTTAAGATTTGGAACAATCCTAGTTTTAAGAAACTGAACAGCACGTCTGTAAAGCACAAGCAGCTCTAACACTGAAAGGCAAAAAAAAAGACTTAAGAATCAGCATGAGAATAGTAATTATTTTAGAAAACTGGAGTCACATGACCAAATTTTAGTATCCCAACTACACTCTTGGTCATTGTCCAAAGGGGTCATTAAGTGAGACACAACTGGCACTCTTACTGTAATCATTAAGCAATCTTGCAGGTCATTAAGTAGGCAGAGTCCCAGGTAAGAAATGCATGGTACCTCAGGGGAGTTGGGGAGACCTTGGGAGGTTCCGCCGAGGAACTGAAAATCCTCCTTGCTGAAATCCAAGGAGGATTTTCAAACCTTATGTTCAGCCTGCACCAGGCTTTCCAGGGCTTCCCCCATCTACCTGAGACACCCCACACTGCTTATCTTACTGTGCTTCCTCTCTGTTCTCTGCTTAGATTTAGACTCCCTCTCTCATCTCTTGGGGCTGGCTGAAAGAGCTGCCTACCCAAGGATTTCGGTTCCCCTCTGTGCAAGGAAGGAAACTCCCTCCCAGAGTGCATGGATTGATCTTCAGGGTTTCAGTTCTGTTTCTGCACCCCACTGAAGGAATTCAGCTTTCCTCCATGCATCTAGCCAGCCCCCAGAGTCAAGAGAGGGTTCTCTTGGCAAGTGGCAGCAGTTTGTAAACTTCTCTACCAGCTTCTCCATTGACTTTCTGGGAAAGCCACCAGAGAAGATTGCAAATGGTGGTCAAGATTGCTAAGCATCCAAATTGTGATCATGTGACCATTAGAGTGATGATGCAACATTTTGCAATGGCCAGAAACGCTTTCCAGGATATAAATCACCCTTTTCAAGCCTGTCATAATTCTGGACTGTTGTTAAACAAACAATTGTATGTCGAGGACTACCTGTACTATACTCTTATTTTTTCCTTCCCCCTCCCATTTCTCTATTTTGTTTCCTATTCTGCATTTTCTAGTTTTCCTTTTTTAATTTGTATTTGTTTTATCTTCGTTAGTGTAATCTTTAATAAAATTATTATAAAAAAGAAATACAATTCTCAGATATATTTCCATGTCAGGTTTACTACGAAATCAATCTATAAATCATAGCATATTATAGTATTTGTAAAATTACTGTTAATTTTGTCAGTAAAATGTGGGTTAGAATTTTGTTCCATTACAAAGCTTTCTATTCACGTATTTCCTGACCTGTGAAACACCCTTTAATTAGGCATCTGTAAGATACCTAATAGCTGCTTGGATACTGAATTTCAGCCAGAGTAAACACCATATATTTCAAACTTTTGTTCAAAAGGTTACTTAAGAGGTGTACTCGGGTATTATATTTTCCTCAGTTTCTATCCCATTTATATGTGTTGAAATGTTTGGTCTAAATTAAAATACCACTCGATGTTATGTAATGTTGGCTCCTTTGTTCTACTAATGCTTCAAGAATCCAATTGGAATTTTTGATGATTTTCTTCATAAGAACAGTTTTGATTCTGGATATTGACGTATAGCATGCCTTAAACTCATGAGTTAATGTACAGTGATGCACTCTACATGGGGCTGCCCTTGAAGAGTATCCAGAAGCTGCAACTGGTGCAGTGACAAGGGCAGTTATATGCTCTCCTAGATCAGTGCATGTTACATCTCTACTCTGTAAGCTGCTCTGGTTTCTGTCACTGGATTCCAATGTTCTGGTAAACGTTATAAAGGTAAAGGTTTCCCCTATGCAGTCGTGCACAATTCTAGGGGGCAGCGCTCATCTCCATTTCTTTGAGGGAGCCAGCATTGTCCAAAGACATTTCTTTGGTCATGTGGCCAGCATGACTATAGGCCGAGGTGCATGGAATGCTGTGCTGGACACAATATGAGGCTAGTTTAGTTAAGTGATTGCATCTTTTAGTTACATCTACCTGTCCCTTCTTGTCTAGCAGAAGGGGCATGTTACAGGTCCTGTCTACTGCCGTAATCAATGTCATCTGACAGAACCCAGAAGAACACTTTTTTTGCCACTGCACTCACTCTTTGGAACATCATTCCCCCCTCCCTCCAGAGGTTAGATTTGCCCCAATCCTACTGGCCTTTTGGAGGGCCCTGAAGATACGGCTTTGTTATTGTGTCAGGGATCTGGTGGTAGTATAGAGCAGGGCTTTTCAACCTTTTCACCCATTGTACCACTTTTAGGATATGACAATATCCGAGTACCACCAGTTGCCTAGCAAGGTGTCAAAAACTTGATGACCAAAAAAAAAAGGAAAAAAGTGATAAAGTACAGGTAGTCCTCGACTTACAACAGTTCGCTTAGTGACTGTTCGAAGTTATAACGGCACTGAAAAAAGTGCCCCCCAAGCCACAGCCGAACAAGACACCTGCCTGCCCGCCCGGTGGCGCTCTTCCTCCTGTCCGAGGTTTTCATTGTTGTGAACATTTCTATTGAGGATTGGCAGCGGGGGTGGGGTGGGGGGTATTTGGTTTTTATTCCCCCCCCCGTCTGCTGGATGGTTGCAGCAGGTTTTGGTCACTTCACATGACCCTGGGACACTGTGATCGTCATAAATATGAATCAGTTGCCAAGCATCTGAATGTAAATCACAAGACCCTGGAGATGCTGCAACATTCCAGCTGATTGGCGCTTCTTCTGGGCTCAGCATAACCGTCAGGATCAGTGCTGCTTTCCAGCTGATTGGTGCTTCTTCAGGGCTCAGTGGAAGCGCCAGGATCAGCGCCGAGCTCCAGCTGGAGCCTGGCGCTGATCCTGGTGCTTCCACTGAACCCTGACTGCCCCGAAGTGCCGATCAGCTGGAAAACAGCACTGATCCTGGCGCTTCCGCTGAGCCCTGACAGCCCTGCAGCACCAGCTGTCTCTCGCTCAGACTTGTGTGGTGCTGCCACAGTTCAGCTCATTCCCCTCCCCCGCTACTTTTCTAGGATGGCCGCGTACCACCTGCCAGGTGCCAATGTACCACAGGTGGTACCCATACCACTGGTTGAAAAGCCCTGGTATAGAGCCTATAAAATGACTACACTGTAAAATGGATGCATTCGCTTGTAGTCTGTGCTTTTTCTGGTTTTCATTGGTTTAATGGTTTTATGTTGTTATTGTCTGATTATTTATTTTGTATGTTTGGGGGTTTTTTGTATGAAATGTCCAGAGTCACATATGTAAAGGGGGGGAGAAACTATACAAATTGAATAAATAAATAAAAAAGCAAACTCATCTAAAGCAGTACTATAATGCAGGCAAAAAGCAAGCAGAGATGGGAGGAGATATAAACATTTTTTTAATGGCCTTAGTCACACTGTTTATCAGTATTTCAGCTACACACTCCAATTTCAGAGTGGTTAATTTCCAATACAATCTTCCCTATTGCTGAGACTCTGGAAATAAGAATAAGAATTTTTTATGAGCTTATTTTCCTTCATTGATAAGGTAATGTTTGGCATTTACACTCTGACTGTACAAGGGATCTTTAGGACTCCCCATACCGAGAGAGATACTCGGGAACAACAGAGTATTTCATAACAAGACAAGCATTCTGATAATTTTACTTGTGATGTCATTGGGCAAAATCCCAGGGTGTCTGGAAATCTATTCTTTGTTGCTTTAATAGCAGCATGCCAAGCAGATTCTGGGCAGGAACATAATAGCAAGAGTTAGTAGTTATCCTTTTTCTCTACATCCTTTTTCTAATTGAAATTTGCTTGAGGACATTGCTATCTGCCTACAGCGGAAACCTAGAGAGTAAGTATTATGCAAGCCTCTGAGTCCCATTGATTTTTAAATTTAGTTGCCTTAAATTTTGAGTTGAAGTGCTATTAAAATTAGCTTCCGATTTAATTTTTATTCTTAGCAATGATAATGCATGATGATTTCAAATTCCAGAAGAATTTTAAGATTTGTGTCATAAAGTTAACAGCAGTTCTTGACCAATGCTTGATTAACACGGATAAGAGTCCTATGATTTATTTATTTTTGTGCAATTTGATTGCCTCTTTCTTGGAAAATGCTTATACATATTGATACAGAATCTTAGGGTGAGAAACATATGAGAGAAATTAAGCGATACAATGGTTGGCATTTTTATAAGCTAAGATGCATCTTGAACAATACATGCT
>NW_015386191.1:470348-516501 GCF_001527695.2 Protobothrops mucrosquamatus | reverse complement strand
ACACTTCAAACAAGTCCCAACCCTCAATTTTCTATTCTCTTCTATTAGAATTTTGTATTCTTTCAGACTTGGGATGAGAGGCAAATATATTCCAAATGATAATGCACACATTACTCATGCCCCTAACCAATAGAAGGCACTGCCTGATTAGAGAAGAAAGAGGCAAAGTTGGGAGTTTGTGTGTGTGTGTGTTGAAACTGCAAGCTCAGGAATAAGTCAAACACATCAAACAGAATGCTGAGTGGTTAGCAAAAAGCATCGTGTTGTTGCAACCTGCTCACTCCACTTTAGACAAAGACATATAGAGATAGCATTAAGAATAAATTCACATATACCTTACACCACTGGCCTTACAACATTCAGTCATCAAACTCCAGCTACGAATCCTTGCACAAGATTAGAAATCACGCAATAGAAGCACAAGCAGCAGGAGGCAGTATAGTGTAAAAATGAGAAATGCATACACACATCAGAATAAGTTCAGTTCTACCAATCTGGAAAGTCAAAAAGTGACAGGCATGAACAATCAGTCACAGAAGAGAAATTGAAACATATTTTTTGCTAGGTGCAGTTTCTTGGTCAGAACTGTGTTGTGCTGAAACATCAAGTTAGTTCCAATGGTCAAATGAAGATATCTTCACAGAAAAAAAGAGCATAGTAAGCAACAGCAAGAAAAAAGAAATAGGAGTAAGTGACTACATTAATTCTGAGTGCTAGATATGTTTATGTAGACTAGACCATAGTATCTAATTATAGTTTCTGTTCAGGTGCTATTTTTATTATGTATCCAAAAAAGAACTATTTAATTCTTCCTTTCAGCATTTTAATTCATAAATTTATATTGAGATGTTTCTGTGCCATTATATTTGTATCATATGCTTACAGCATGCTCAGAAAAAGGACAACCATTTTTGAGGATACAAAGTTCTTATCTTTACTACTTAAAGTTATATATTTGTCCACGTAAGTTATTTGCAAAATTTCTTTATAATACTTTATACAAATGATATAATTATACCACATATTTTTGTGAATATTTTATATGTTAAATTTGTTCTTGTATTCCAAACTGCTCTATTGTCCAGACTGTGAACACTGCCCAGTACCATGACAATTCTGTTTCAAAGCACTGAAGTAGAAAGGGAGGTTAGTTTTCTGCTCTCGTTCACCTCAAGAATTAAATTACTTCAAAATTGTTCTTTGTTTTTAAAATGCAAGTTTCTTTCTTCCTTTCTCTTTTTCACATTTGATTACATGCCATGAAGTTGGTGTTGTCTCTTAGCAACCACACAGAACCTTTCCAGCGTGATTTCTCCCCAGCGTGTGCCTTCAGGTCTTCCAATGATGTGCCCATCACTGTTGTAATCAAGTCTATCTACTTCGTTCTTGATCATCCTCTTCTCTTTCTTTGTCTCTTTATCCCATATATTTTCAATGAGAAAGAGTATCAATAGTACAACAACTGAAAGTTGCAATATTGCAACTGCAATTTAATATACAAATATATAGCTTTCCTTCAAAAATGTTGTCATGATGGAGTAAGCATTTGCAAATTGATGGATGTTATATCTGAGAATACCTCTGTTAAATAGTTGTTCAGAACTTATTATAATAAGAATTTGGTTCATGCGGAGATTTATCAGCTATTAAATACATGTGGTAATACGGATGTCAATACTGAGTTTTCTGTTGAAGGATTCAATTTCTACTATTTTAGTGATTTGCAAATTGAGGCTTAAGTGCCTTTTCTGCAGTCATGCTACTTAGGCTGTGAGACCATTGGTGGGTTGTGGTTGTTTTTTTGCTTTTAATTTGTTTCAAAATTCAATCACTTAAAGATAACTAAATTAAACTGATTTGTTGTTAATTTAATATGGATCTGACATATTTACTGTTACTTCTCTCCCCATGGCTTATTTATTTAGTTTTATTTATGTGCCCCAGATTTTGATTATGCAACTATTCAGTGTGGCCTGCACCAATAAAAATACAAAATATGAAACACAAAAGTAAAATCAAGATAACTAAAAACAGTTTAGCTATTAAAAATTTGACAAAAGAGACACATTTTACCATTTTGCTTATCAAAGCAACTGGCCTCTCAGATAATCAGACCTTCCTTACACTTTTTAGCGATTTAAAGATCAATAGCAAAACCCTAAATTCTGCTTGGTAGGCAATTAGCAGCCAACACAGATCTTTCAGTGTAGCATCATATGTTTCCTACTGTATATCTTGTACTGGTTAGCAACCAGGGCCCACATTGGTACCAATTGCAATTTCCGGACATCTTTCAAGGATAGGCCTACATAGCACTCATTACAGAAGACAATACAGGTCACAATCATGATATGGATAACTGTTGCTAAGTCCAGCAAAGGTTGGCTTGTACTATTCCTAATGGTATAAACAGGTTCTTCAATACAACTGTCACCTGTAAATTCAGCAATAGCTGGGGGTCAAGAAGCACTCTCAAACCATGACCTGCTCTTTGTTAGGAAGTGTAACCCTCTTCGGAACAAAGTTCACGTCAATGCCTGAATAGTTTTCTCTTTCTCTTTTTGTCTCAATTTAATTCTCACTTATTTTCTCTCATCCAGCCCATTATAGGATTAGGTAATGCTCAAGGGTATTAATTATTTCCTTGGAGTTAGAGGGTAGGAAATATTAGACGCTATCAGTGTACTAATGGCATCTCATTGTAAAATTCTGAATGACTTAGAGCAGTTACAAACAATATCAGAGTCAACAACCTAGCTAATAGCCATATGAATGTGTCCCAATAGAACAGACTAGAAATGCTGCAAAGAATAAGAGAAGGATGGTAAAAGAAAAAAAGGAAAAGGAAAGAGGGAGGGAGGGAGGGAGGGAGGGAGGGAGGGAAGAAGGAAGGAAGGAAGGAAGGAAGGAAGGAAGGAAGGAAGGAAGGAAGGAAGGAAGGAAGGAAGGAAGGAAGGAAGGAAGGAAATCCAATTCTTAATCTTGTATTTCAGATGAAACTTTACTGGAACTAGAAATGGTTTCAGCCAAATGTATGTAGAGCTATAAGGGCACCATTTTTCAATCATCTTACAGTATTCAAGAATGGAATATTTAAGATCAATGAATATTTATTGAGTTATTTCAGTAAGGACGACTTATTTAGTAAAGATCTTGTAACTACCTCCTTTAAACAGGCAAGAATGCATCCAACACTTAGGGAGACATTAACCACCTCTCTTAACCATATGGCAGATCTCAACCTGGCTGACTAAATAAAATAGGAGAAGCAAGAACATACTCAATAGAAATGAGAGATACTGCCTGTTTGCTTGATTCTTGCTTCTCCTACTTTATTCAGAACTACATGACATAGGATGAGTAGATTATTCCAGGGGAAAATTGTTCTGAAGGTAAAAGAGTCCAGGTAATATAGGGCTTTATAGGTAACAATAAAGTAGTCGCCGAGTATGAGTTGGGCAGCCATATCAATCTATTTAGTAAATAAATAACAAGCAGCATCTTGAATTGGGGCCAGAAGCAATGTAGCTGTCACTGTTATTTAGCAAATCGTCTATTACATTCTGGCACATTCTGTGGAACTTCCAGGTCATCTTCAAGGGCAGCCCCATATAAAGTGAATTATAATAGGCTGTTAGATGACCAGTGCCTTACAGTCCAGAAACAGGAACAATTGGCAAAGTCACAAAACTTAGTCAAAGGCTTTCCTGGCAATGGGTTCTATCTACTGTTCCAGCAAGAGCCATGAATCCAGGAAAATTTCCAAATTTTGCACCAGCACATTCAAGGGAAGTGAAACCTAGCGAGTTAGAACAAACATGACGTGTGTCTGTATTTGCAATTTTTGGGAGGTTTTGCACCAGAAGTAACTCCAGTTTGTCTTGAATTCAGTCTCAGTCTGTTTTGCCCCTTCCAATCCCTTAAAGTCTCTAGGGACCAGGTCAGGATTTCCACTGCATTTCCCGCTTAGCCTATGGCAGAGATGTAAAGCTAAGTATCATTAATACATAGATTATATTAAATACAAAACTGACAGATCATCTCCCTCAGAGCCTACAACAAAAACACTTTGGGAAAAGTACAGGTCTCAAGAAAGTTAGTATGTAGGTTATGCAGAAAGAGTGGATATGTTAAAGACATGTCCTTCATAAGCATATATATAGCTTACTGCCACTTTTTCAGCAGAATTAACACTCCTACAACAATTCATGTGATTCTTTACCCTTCAATTCTCACTTCTCAGGTCTAAAATGCCAGTTCTTGCTTTCTTTTCTTTCTCACAAAAGGCAATAAAACATAATTAACTAGACCTGTATGTAAAGAGAGTATTGCCTAATTATATTTGAAATGGAACATTATGATTTTATTTATTTTATGTGTTACACTTATATGCCACCTATCCCACCTTGGGGTTACTCTAAGAAGCTTACAACAATGCTTTGATTGAAACCAATCCAATACTCCATTCTGTGAACTTGCAAGTATAAACAAGATTCTAGGTTTGGATAAAGAAAAAAACTTGTGTTAATATTATTACTGGGTAGTGATGGTGGAACATTATTATTGAATAAGGAAGACTGCAACTTAGTGAACACTGCATTCACCATTTTACAACAAGATCTAAACTCCAATGGGTGCAAGTGATTCCTATTATGTCATCAAATTAAATCAATATTTTTAAAACCAATGAAACATCAACTTAAAATCTTTAAAATATTATTTTACACCATGAGATTCATATGCTCTTATGAAAATCAGGCATCAATCTACGGTAATCTCATGTCTTCACTCAGATCAAATTTATATACCACTCATGAAAAATTGTGAACTAACATTAGTATTGTTAAGATTAAAAAAGCAGTTACGTCCAACGAATATTACCCAAACCATATATATATTTCAGAATTACAATATTTTTCCTTGCAAATCAGAACAGAACTTATTGAAAACATAAGCACACTAGGGTAGATAGAAATAAAAATAATAGAAATGAACCTGAAATCCAAAGGTGACAATTCCTTACACACATTTCCTCATAAGCAACACACACTTTAAAAAAAAAATAGAGATGCAGTTCAGAAATACTGCAATGGAATGGAAACTGAAACTCTAATCAGAATGAAAATGTAGATGACCAGGCTAGAGCCTGAGGGCGGGGTCAAACGCATCATCGGTTTGGAGTCTCCACGCCCTTAAGAGACAGATCTCAGTCTAGCCTCCACATTTTATCTGGTGCCAATTTGCCTTGATCATCAGTAGTTCAAATTCTTGTGTGTAAGTAGCACGAAACAAACTTGTAATAGTTTTTGAACTCTGTCTTGGTTCCGGACTTCTTGTACCTGACAGAAAATTTTAGAAAGTTATTATTCCTTAACTAATAAGTAGAAATTTCTTTCCCTTGCAGAAGTCTTCTCCAAACTCTCCATTGATGCTTCCTGATTAAAAATTGATAATTATAATCCTACATACAAAATGTAGAAAGGGAGTGTCCTTAATAAATGTTCCATAGTATCTATGATACTATCTATGTACACTACATTATAATACATTTTTGTAAATTAGAATGATAGAAATGCCAACTATGCACAAAGTGCTTTCAATGACCAACATATATAATTATATGGGTGTATGTATACGAGGTTATAGAATGCATAGGCATTAATTTATTCACATGTCTAAAGAATCACAATTAATGAAGAGAACCCAAATTCATGGTATCATAACCAAATCAAGTAATCTGCTTCTTGAAAATAAAGATGTATGTTGATCTCGTTTTATCAAATAAGATGTTAATTATTAACAATTCCTGTAACTACACATAATAAAAAGCTAAAATTTACAATTTCACTAGAAGAGAGCCATTGCTCAAAGCACATACAGGAAGCCATTTAAAACTACTCCACTGATCATTATGTCAGTCTGTTTCCTGAAAACCAAAGCACTATAAAAATCTTGTGGATTCAAGCAGTCACCATTTCCTAGCTTCCAGCCAGAAAGAGATCAGCAACCTAAAAAAAAAAAATCCTCATCCAACTTAAAATAGAAACAAGACATTTTTAATTGTCAAAAGTCCCTTCCTCTTATAAGTCTTCCTGAACAATTTAAGATGAAGAACAAGGTTTCTTCCTTCTCAGTCTGGAAAAGAAACTTCTGGTGGAAAATTATTCTTCAATGAGCCAATTTGGCATAGTGGTTGAAGACTGCAGGCTACAAAACAGAACACCCTGAGCTCCTAGTTCTGTCTTAGACACAAAGCCAGCTAGGTGACCTTGGACCAGTCACTGTGTCTTGGCTCTAGAAAGGAGACAATGGAAAATCACTCCCAACATTTTTTGCAAGAAAATGCAGGGACCATAGTGTCCAGGAAATTGCTAGGAATAATTTTTTTAAAAAAACTCTGACTTAAAGGCATAAGCACATGCACACTCGCACACTATTCTTTAAAGCAGTGTTTCTCAACCTTGACAATTTTAAGGCATGTGGACTTCAACTCCCAGAATTCCACAGCCAGCATTGCTGGCTGTGGAATTCTGGGAGTTGAAGTCCACATGCCTTAAAATTGTCAAGGTTGAGAAACACTGCTTTAAAGGCACATCAAGCCGATTTGGAGCCTGCTGTGTTTTCAAGGTGCCACAATAACCATATGGAAGGTTCTTCGCCACTTATCCATACTGTATACCCTTCAGTTTCAAACTGGAAAGAAAAGTTGGAGCTCATTTTTTTTTATTTTTGTAAATGAAAATTCTGATGGTGAAAGACTGCTCTTTTATTTAATGCTCTATTACTA
Organism: Protobothrops mucrosquamatus; assembly: GCF_001527695.2. Taxonomy (NCBI): domain Eukaryota; kingdom Metazoa; phylum Chordata; class Lepidosauria; order Squamata; family Viperidae; genus Protobothrops; species Protobothrops mucrosquamatus. The sequence goes on along the minus strand of NW_015386191.1, from coordinate 509,714 downwards.
CCTATCTTTCTGATTTCACACAACAGAATTATGCTGATCAGGAGACAGATTCGGTTTGAAAAACATTTTGTTTGTTGTGGGGGGGGGGCTGGGGTGGTGATAAATTACATGTACTGGATGCTAAGAATGTCTAGCTTGCTGACAGCCATTCCAGGTATCAAGCCAAAACTCAAACTATTCTATTTAGATTCTAGAGCATTAAGAATCAATCCAGAACACACTATTCTGTGAGTACATTAGTGCTAACTGTCTATAAAACGTCACATTAGTGCTAGGCTCCAAGTAGCAAAACTGGTTAGACCAGGAATTCTTAATTCATCCAGGCACAGAAACTAGTAGTTTAAATATGGCTCTCTCTTTCCTCAAACACAATCTTTTATAAAAGCTCATTAGGTTCTCCAGGAAGGAAGGAAGGAAGGGAGGGAGGGAGGGAGGGAACTGTTTATTCAGATTCAGTGTATTTTTTTATTCCACAAAGCTTTCTTTTGCTACGTTTAAGGTGCTATTCAATCTATTGCACTTTTCCAAGCAATTCATATAAATGATCATGTCATAAGGTTGTGAATCACATTAAATAAAGCAGATTTCTACATAAAGAAGTTTATATTCTTGCTATTCAATAATTTCATGGATCGCTTACTTCCAAAAAATATTGATATATTGACACTAATCTTACTAAGAGGATTAGCCTATTCTCACAGAATGACCTGGCTCTTTGACAAATACACACACATATTGCAGAATACTGGTTGTTGTTGTTAGTTGCGAAGTCGTGTCCGACCCATCGCGACCCCATGGACAACGTTCCTCCAGACCTTCCTGTCCTCTACCATCTTCTGGAGTCCATTTAAGCTCACTCCTACTGCTTCAGTGACTCCATCCAGCCACCTCATTCTCTGTCGTCCCCTTCTTCTATTGCCCTCAATCTTTCCCAGCATTAGGCCCTTCTCCAGTGAGTCCTTCCTTCTCATTAGGTGGCCAAAGTACTTGAGTTTCAACTTCAGGATCTGGCCTTCTAAAGAGCAGTCAGGGTTGATCTCCTCTAGTACTGACCAGTATGATTGCCTTGCAGGAGTCTTCTCCAGCACCATAGTTCAAAGGCCTCAATTCTTTTGCGCTCAGCCTTTCTTATGGTCCAACTTTCACAGCCATACATTGCAACTGGGAAAACCATGGCCTTGATTATACGTACTTAAAAGTTACTTTTTTTCCAAAATGGACATTTGTATGTATTATAAATACTGTTATCATATGCAGTTATTGATATAAAATAGTTTTATTACATTTATATCCTGCATTTAATTTTTAGAAATCATTATGGTATGGCTCCTTCCTATTTTCCCCACAACTATCACTGGGTGATGTATGATGAGTTGAGAGAGAGTGCTTCCTGCTTTGGGCCAGGGTTTGGATTAGAAGACGTTCAAGGTCCCTTATAGCCCTATGATTCTATGACTAAGTCGTCCAGCTGGCTTCTGTGCCAAAGAGTAGACTAGAAATCACAGTCTCGTACAGTATCTTAACCACTTCACTGAACTAATAGTTGGCATAATTGATAATACTTAAAATAATAACTGAGACTAGTTGGAAGCTGGAGCAGTATCTGTCACTATGGAACAAATCTTCTGGACTCAGAGCAAGGAATGTATTCAAATAAAGGAGAGCCAAATGGGGCTGAATCTGTAACACATTAATGAGAGAAATTAATTAGTAGATGCAATACTCCTAAATCCAAACTTCTCAAAGTTTCAATGCTTCTTGAAGCTTCGCCCCAGTGTACTGAACTAGAAACTGTTCTTTTTCTCTTCTCACTTCTCCATGTCATGAAGGAAATAGTATCCAATCCACATTACTTTTGCATACCACCAATGATATATATGCTGAGATTCAATCTTATATTATAAACTGAGGTTACATACAAACAGTCTGTACTTCCGCTTGAAGGCTGAAGTTAAGTAAGAGACAAAATTTGCTTTATGGTTATGCAATTGCACAATTTTAACTGGTTTTGTTATGTTTGTAGACATCTTTCTCTGGACAGGGTGCAGGAGAGGATTTTTATGTGCTTATAAAAAGCTTTCATTGAAAGTTCTACTTTTTTGTGCTTTGTTTTATATTGTGCTACATAGAAGCAAGTATGTGGTCTGACATTTGGAGAGTAAATGCCCACTTTTACCTTCAAAGAAGGTTGGGGCATGGAAGCAGTAACTATTGCCTCAGGAAGTGAGGAGTTGGGAGGAAGTAAAAGAACACAATTTAATCACAAAATAAACCTTTTTTTGCTGTTTTGCATCCTGTTAATCAAAAGATTTACATTGGTTTGGGCATAAAAACAAAAAGAAGCCAGGATTCCTAACTAATGACACCATCTAAATATGGTTTGTTGTATATCCCCCCTTCCAAATTTGTACCATGTGATAGGTTTGAGTATTCAAACAATGAGGCCTAAACAATTATTTAGCAGCATGAAGGACCAGATTATACTTTTAAAAGGCAGATTTAGATTGTTTGGGGTGGAAAACCAAGAAGGAAGCCATAAAAGTTATAACAAACTTCCCCAAAGCCACTTATAACCCAGTTTTAAAGATACGATGGCTGCACCACCACCACCACCACCCTCAGTCATGTCATTATATTTTGGGTGCAGGGCTTCCAACTTTATAGCCATTTGCAGCATTCAGTGGTTACATGATTTCAATTTGTGACTTTTTTTGCCAGTTTTTGGCAAAAAGAAAAAAATCATTGGTGAAAATTGATTTGCTTAATGATTGTGCTTTTTGCTTTGCTTAGTCTTGTCATGTGAGTCAACTTATGGCAACAACGTTTTGTTGTTGTTGCTGTTGTTAATTGCAAAGTCGTGTCCGACCCATCGCGACCCCATGGACAACGTTCTTCCAGGACTTCCTGTCCTCTACCATCTTCTGGAGTCCATTTAAGTTCACGCCTACTGCTTCAGTGACTCCATCCAGCCACCTCATTCTCTGTCGTCCCTTCTTCTATTGCCCTCAATCTTTCCCAGCATTAGGCCCTTCTCCAGTGAGTCCTTCCTTCTCATTAGGTAGCCAAAGTATTTGAGTTTCAACTTCAGGATCTGGCCTTCTAAAGAGCAGTCAGGGCTGATCTCTTCTAGGACTGACCGGTTTGAACGCCTTGCAGTCCAAGGGACTCGCAGGAGTCTTCTCTAGCACTATAGTTCAAAGGCCTCAATTCTTTGTCGCTCAGCCTTTCTTATGGTCCAACTTTCACATCCATACACTGCAACTGGGAAAACCATGGCCTTGACTATACGCACGTTTGTTGGCAGGGTGATGTCTCTGCTTTTTAGTATGCTGTCTAGATTTGTCATAGCTTTCCTCCCCAGGAGCAAGCGTCTTTTAATTTCTTGGCTGCAGTCCCCATCTGAGGTGATCTTGGAGCCAAGGAAAATAAAATCTGTCACTACCTCCATTTCTTCCCCATCTATTTGCCCCATCTATTTGCTTAGTCTTGTCATGTGATGTCAACTTATGGCAACAACGATTTACAATTATAATTCTGGGCTCACTTATGGTTGTGTATGATCGAAAATGCGATCTGTTAACTTTGGATAATTTTCCTCAGTGAATACACAAGTATAATTTTGACTCATTTGTTTAACTGGATTCTTTTCATATAGTTTTAGGATTAGTGTGTGGAACAGATCATGTTTTAGGTCATATTTATATCCAAAATTTATACCCAACTCCTCCGAAAATTCAAAAGGATTCCCAAACTTTTAAGCACCACAGTAACTGTTCTATTATAAAACAGCATATTTATTTTATTGGTTGATTCATTTTATTTCTATAGCCTCTCTTCTCAACAAGTGACTGGGTGGCATACAACATAAAGACAATTTAAAAAATACAAAATAAACATACATAGTCGTCAAGTAAATCTATTTCCAGGGATGTTAATGAAGCCAAGAAATGGGGCTTTTAACATTCTCAGGCACCCTACGCTTGGGCACATAACCAGGTCTTCACAACCGTAGAAAAGCAAATAAGGTAGGATATCCTAATCTCCAAAGGGAGAATGTGGCCAAGAAGGCATGTCTCCTGGTCCCTGCATTCCATGGCTGACAGCACCCATAATATACCCAACCTACCAGATTTGCTTAGTTATCAAATTGGATGGCTAGAAATGACTGGGAGAAGCCAGTCCATTAAGTAACTTGACCCCAAGCCATGATAATACTTGTATTTTGAAAATTAAAATATGAAACCAGTTACAGTTAAACTGTTGGTTACTCTATTACTCTTTTCCAGCTTTGTTATCAGTGATCCCTTAACTTGAACTGGAGTCCGTTACATATTAAATATTTACTCTGTTACTGTACTATGATCCCAATTTCATACACTCAAGAAAACGTAGTCCAACATTTAAATTGGTATCTGTGAATCTAGGCATTTTTAAAATGAAGCTTGTGCTACTGCAAATATGGCTTTTCTCCTATGGTTTCAGTCCATTCATAAGATCAATCAAAGTTTATGTGCCTCAATTCAACTATCTATCAGAACCAGGATATATATCTTCTTTGTCATGGACCTGTCTCGGGAATATCTCTCCAGAAATCCAAATGGTTTCCATTCTATTTACGTTCTTTAAAAATGTGGCTATTCTCTCAGACTTTGGGATACAATGAATATAGAGCTTTGTTGGTAGTTTTTTAAGTTGAATATTGTTATTTCAAAATGTTAGAATTTTATTTATTGTTCATCTTTATTGTTTTTCTGTTGTTACATTTTAAGATGCTCAGTGTCATTTTAGTATTGAGCAGCATCCAAATCAAATAAAAAGCAAATAAATTTCCCAGCTGACTTGATTATGCTCAGATTGTTAGCCTCACATTCTGGAAGATCAATGCAACAACAAACCACACATTAAGAATGAAATATTACGTGGGATGATCAACAATCCATTAACATTTTCACAATGATTCACAATAAATTTTGGAGAAGAATGTTAGCATATTCTGTCTCTACAGAATACTTAGCTGAATACTTTGCTGAAAATAAATTACAAGGTCTAAATAAACAGAGTTTCCATATTTATATTTTCAACTTTCCATAATAAGAACATTTGCAATGAACAATGAAGAATGTATTACAAATTTTTGTTGAGCTCAATTCCTTAACAAGTGCAACCATAATTATATACTTTTTAAAAGTCGTACACATTCTCAAACTTTCACTAAGCTATTCATACATAAAGAATGATGTATGAATATTTATATCTGCCTTTACTGAAATACTATTTTTGAAACAGGTAGGTAAAGTGAATCATATCTCGATTTACTCAGCAATGTTTATATTTTATATTTAATATCCAAAAGTAATATAAATACTAACATTTCCCTTAGTTAAAGGGATTTTCAAGTCATTTTAAAAGGAAACTTTAACCATTTGAGGAATTATCTTTCTTAGTTTAGTGTCAGCTTCCATCTATCACATTAGTTGCACAAATATTCCAATTGACATTCCACTGTGAACTACATCAGTAGTTTCTTTAATAAAGATGTGACTATTGAAATATAAGATTGCAAAAATGCATCATAATTTACATGTCACAAGACGGTAACACTTTTCAGATGCCAGCTTTATGAAATGATTGATGGCACCTAATTTGTAGGAAATAGGTCTCCTGCAAAATCTTAAAAAATCATTTTTGAATGCAGCAGAGAGCTATGTTAGGGTTTAATCAGACTAAATTACCTAACTAAACTAGGTCAACTTGGAAAAGGAAGACCTATATTCAAATCCATTCTCAACCATGGGACAATATTTGGACAGTTACTCTTCTTTCACTTCAATGTGCTTCACAGGGCTATTGTTATGCATAAAAATTGAAAACAGGAATGTGCCACCTTTTATGAATTCTACATTAAATACAGAGATAGTACCACATTAATGCTGAAAATAAATGAACAGAGTTTGTAAGAGAATAATGCTATAGTATAAAGTATAACAGTACAACATAAATTCTTGCATGATGAAAAGTTTTTAAAGTCTCATATTTATATCAATGACCCATAGTGCCATTTTTTTCAACTGATCAGGCCTATAAAAGCTAAAGGTAACATCATCTTCAAGTTAAGCTTGACTTCTGATGACTACAATGATACATTTCTATTACTTCTTTGCTAACAATAGAGAAGTGATTTTATGCTGCCTTTTCTCAGAAATGTTGTCATTCTAGCTTTCCTGGTGGTCTCCCTTTCATGTATAAGCTAAGTATCACCATCTTAGCTTTCTGAAATCAATTAAACCTGGGGCAAAAGTTCAGGGGAACATTGAAAAAAAATCAGGGAAAAGCTTTTATAGGTTTTTCAAGATAACAAAATGTACCTGTACAGAAAAAATTTAGAGGGTACAAACTTCCACAGACCCATCCCGGTCTGACTCCAGACCCAACCCTGCAAACATGTTCATTTAAAGAATAAATTGACTGGCATTAATTTGAGCATGAGCATGTTAACCTTACAACTAATGCTCCAGGCCAGTGTATGTCCTCTCTGTTTAATTCTTTTTCAGCACAGCAATGAAGAGAAACTGAAATGCTTTCATTTTTAACCAATTTTTGTTTGGAGTTATACATCTTTACACTAAATATACTATAGTCATTTTGTGATTTAAGTTTAACATAGCATCTGAACCCAGGGGGAGGATTAGAATAACTTAATTTAACTAAGGTGTTTTGTATCATTTTCAAGCAAATCAAGATTTTAACCATTGATTCATATCCCATGCTAATCTCCATGCATAGAATTAAAGCCTCCTAGCAGAAATGAGAAGGTAAGAGTGCCTCTGCTACTAGTTTCTTTTTCATATGTACAGGGCAATACTCGTTAGAAGCAAAGGAGCTGGAGAATGAAATCACCGCTTCTACTTTACATGTACTACAGCAGGGGTTCCCGAAGCCCCGGTCCGTGGACCAGTACCAGGCCGCGGCATACCAGCAACCTGTCTGCACAAACAAGCAAAGCCCCATCCGTGGGATGCAAGCAGCACACAAAACCACGCATTCTCCGGTCCATGGAAAAACCTTTCTCCATGGAACCGGTCCCTGGTGCCTAAAAGGTTGGGACCTCTGTACTACAGCATGTGAATCATGCAACGCAGTCAGTAAATTATGGCTTATGGCTATGTGCAACTTAATTTGGCTTACTTAGTGAACCAGTCATGGTTTTACATGTTATGTGAACAGAACCACAGTAACTGGGGGAGAGAAAATAATTTGACTGTAGTTTGCCTAAAAGATAACTTCAAGCTACAGTTAATGAACCTGATTTGTTTGGATATAAATCACACTTGATAATTACTGTAGTTCTCAGTTTGGATGTCATAACGAACAGCAGTTGAAAATAGAAGTAAATACTTTTACTTTCCTCCTCCAAGCCAGCCAGGGAAAGGGTAACAGATTAGAAACCAATGCAAACCAGAGAGATGCATACACATGTCTCCATAAGACATATTGTGGGAGTTGTTCTATTTGAATCCCAAACAAAGGCCATTAATATTTAAGGCAAAAAAAGACATTGGCATAGTTTGTACTGCAATAATCAGATTTTGCTTCAATACTGTTATAAGCATTTAATTTTTGTTTTATGAAAGCGAGATTGCTTCTCTGTGGAGGTCAGGAATGTTAAAGTTAATAATGTAATATTTCAAAGGAAAATCCTTTTAAGGGAAAAATGTATTTCCTAGAAAATATACTGTATTTTAAAAGCAATATAAAATTAGTATAAAAATCTTTACACAAAATGCTGTCTCAAATTTCCTCTTCTATAAGGTATAATATAAGGTATAATAGCTATAAAAATTCTGTTTTAAACATTATCGGATTTATTTTAGTCTGATTAAAAATATTATCTTTTTTATTTATATAATTAAAATAGTTATACCTTTGTCATAACTTTCTAATGCAGAATTCACCACTGTGATGCACTTGATATATGAGCTGAGAATTTGGAGGACTGCTGTCTCAACATTTCTGGAGAACTTCAGATGGGGAAAGCAGCTCTAATTAATTGACTGAGTGACTGGCTTTACTGCCGAAACCTACCTGTGTAAGAATCTTGTGGGTACAGACTTAATTTTAATACAGATTGAAAGGTAAACATTTAGAAATACTTTTATTCCAGAATGTGTAATGCCATTTGCTAATTTGTTTTTGGAATTACTGTCTTTAGGAAAAGACATGATCAGAAATGTGTAAGTATTGCTAATGGATACACTTAAAAAGGGAATTTTCAACCATTTTTTAAAATTATTACATGCTAATTGACAGCTGGAGAACAGAAATGGATATTTTGTGCCCTTCTTATTGCTAAAAGACCTATTCTTCAATATTTCAAAAATAATACTATGGCATTTTCTATCAGTGGATTGAAAATCTGATGTTACTTGCAACTTGTGAACAGGTATAGATTATGTATGTATAGATAAAATGAATATCCTTTACTGAAAAGATTGTGTAAAGTGTTATTTACATATATACATGTGTGAGAAGCCCCATATATGGTTCACTAAATTGACCAATTTTGTAAGACGTTGTGGCCTTCCTGTCTCTTGCGTAACAGGGGAACAATCTAAAAAAAAAAAGCTGCCCAAAGAATTAAGGATATTGAAGCATAAAATGACATAGCCATCCTTAGTAAGATGGGTAACTTGAAATGGCTGAGCAAATACAAATGCACTTTTCAAGCAGACAGCTATTTGAAGTTACAACTGCCAAAACATCTTAGGGAAAAATTCACACGAGCGAGATTTGAACAGCTTGACACAATGGTCAGATATGGGAGATTCCACTCCATACCCTATAATGAACGTCTTTGCATCTGCGGAGCGGCAGAGGTTGAGGACCTGGCTCACATACTATTTCACTGCTGCCTGTATAAGAGGGTGAGAGACAGGTACCTTGGCCTATAATATTAAACGATTGACCCATTGGGACCCCCATATCAAAATAACTTACCTTATGTGCGGCCAGAATTTGAAAATTACATTTAACACAGCACAGTACCTGAGCAAAATGGTTCGGCTGAGATTGGCATATGTGAGACTGATTGGGGTAGATTGTAGGGATGATAGTGAAATATAATTTTATCATATTTTCTCTATCTACATCTTAAATTGCCGTATTTGATTCTAGTTTCGTTTTAAAAATGTATTTTATCCCAATTTCATTTTAAATTGTATTTTATTTCTATTTTATCCTAAATTATATTTTAACTAATTCCATTCTAAACTGTTTTACTGCATTTTAGTATAATGTGTGTTTGGAACTCTGCACCTTGATATGGCCCATGGGCTAATCAATAAAGATTATTATTATGTGTGAGAAGCCCCATATATGTATGAATTTATCCTTGCCTTTGATCTTTTTCATTTTTTTGTTAAAATTTAAACCCCGGTACAGTATAATAATAAAGCCCTCCAGGTAAGCTTTAAACTACAGCTGAAAATGTCGAGTCATCATTTTATAATTCAGAGTCTAAATTTCAAAATATTGGAAGTCTACAAATTAGTGCCAATATACAATATATTTGTTAGCTCTAATTTTGCAATCAGTTCTGAATGCAATTTCATTCAGGGATAGAATTTTAGAGAATGGTAGAAATCTGATTACCTAGTTCTTTTAACAAAAGCCCCACACAAAGTTTTGATTCTATTACAATAACAATAGGAAACTGACTTTTGTTAGAGACAAAAGCAATACAATATTTCAAGCCTTGGAAAAAGTACCTAATGTTCTTTTTCACATGCATTCACATTGTATTATGGGTAGTAAGGAGTCATCTATTCATGAAAATATAACTGTACAGATGAATAAAATTATAGAAACCTAGTTCTAAAACCGATCATTAGTTTTAAATCATTCACCCAAGAGAGGAGGCTACACCTGAGCCTAGTCTCATGCAAACAGTACTTGTTTACACTTCTAAAAAGAAATTAACTCTCTCCACAATGCTTTTCTGTAGAACTATTAGTAATTAAAGAAATTGCATAATTTAGTACACTGAACTCCACCCATTTAAACTGTGTTCTAAGGTTTGAATTATAGCCATGGATAATCCTTTTTAAAAGCTCTCACTGATCCATAATTTTTATCAGCTATTCTTTTAATAGACATATATACCATTAATAAACCTTAACCATTCCAATAATAATGAATAAATAATAAATTAATACATTAATTTTTAAAATTAGAAATCTTTGGAGGCAATTTATTTCTAATTTTGTCTTTTTCCCACTTTTATCTTGTTCCAATCGAATAGTGGAACCCTGGGCAATAATCAAAATACAAGCATCAGGTACTTATCTCACTCAAATGGACAAGGCTACACACTCTCTTAAGCAATTTCAAATCATAAGGCAAAGATGTCCTTTATTTCACTTTACATTACACACACACACAAAAAAACTTTTAAACGGATGCTATCACCTGACAAAATTGCACGACAGAAGCATCTTCTTGCAGAAACAACCTTCGAGGATGAAAGGTCCATTATTTTCCCGTCGGCTTAAGTTATAGAAAGAATTTCAGTTTTTTTTCTGCAAAGTTAAATGCCCACAGCATTTGGTTATGAATCCAGACTCTTGATTCCCACAAAAGGCACCACCGTCATATGCACAGATTCATCCAACTGCGGGGGACCTCTCCACATTAAAGCCACCGCCCATGGCATTAGGAACACTTCTTCACCTTTTGTCACCTCCCCTTTTCACAAGCATTGGGGCACACACGAGAACCAATTTAGGCGTGCTACGCTGCAGTTCCACAGTGCAACCAACCGTCCCTCCTACCCAACACCTTCAACTCTCCGGCAGATAATCCCTCCAAAGGCCACACCACCCGGATTCTACCGATTTTTGGGGGGAAAAGGTGCAGAGCAGGCAGGGAGACGGCGAGGAGGAGGAGGAGGAGGAGGAGGAGGAAAAAACGATCCAAGGCCACCTGAAAAGCTCCTCGCCACCAGCTACCCGGGAAAGCGCCGCTTCTTTCCCTCCCTCCCTCCCTCCCCCCCCCAACTCTTCCACCACATACCCGGGTTTGGCAATGGGAGGGGAGCAGCCGAAGAGGCACCTGTTTGGGCACGAGAGCGACAGGCTCGCTTGCCTGCTTACCGTCCAGCTCCCACGCTGCTGGTGCTGGGGGAGGAGGGATGCTTCTCCGTTCCCCTTGGCAACCAGGCCCTCCACCTCTGGCGGCGGGGCTCGCCGATTGGGGAGGGGGGAGAGGGCGCGCGCTCTCCCTCCTGCCCTCGCGGCGTGCGCGCGCCGCCATATGCCGGGGGGGGGGACCGACGCCTCTGCACTCGCTCGCTCGCTCCCGCGCCAGAGCGGCCTCGGCCTCGCGGCTTTCTCCCTCGCCAGCCCCGCCCGCCCGCCCTGCCTCCTCCCGCCAGAGGTGCGCGGCGGCTCTTCACCCGCAGCGAGAGTGGGCATCCGCCCTCCTTGGATCGCCACCACTGCTCCCGTCCCTCCCCCCCCCCCCCCCCCCCCCCCCCCCCCCCCGCCCCCCCCCCCCCCCCCCCCCCCATCCACCGTCCTGGAGCCAGGACGATCCTCGCGTCCATTCACCTTTTTGCCGCCGCCTCCGGCGCCGCCGCCACCGGGCCAGAGCCACTGCTGCCGCCGCCTCCATGCCGGGGCTTCTCAGCCCCGCAGCTCTTCAACGCCGCCTCCGCCTATACCAGGGCTGCCTCCGCCCGCCGGGCCGCCCACTGCGTCAGCTTCGTAAACCCCACTACGCACCCAGCGGTAACCATGGCCACGATGTATGTGCGCACGCCCTCTGGTGGCCAGTGTCGCAACCTGGCAGGAACGGTGGCCAGAGATGCCCCAGCGGGGCGAAGAGGATTTCCCGCTGCCCCTCTGGGCTGAGGAAGAGACTGCTGAAATGTGGGGAAAGACATTGCTTGCTTTTTATTAATCTTTAAAAAGAGGACTTGCGAGACTCTTATTTATGGAATACGTCACTTCCCCACAAAGAGAACCCTGCTCTTTGATCTATCCTTCACTTGACTGGACAAAAACGGTGACTTAAAGGCATTCACAGATGGAAGAGCAGCGCTCTTTAATCCTAAATATATAGGGAATGAAGTGGTGTATTACACAATCAAAAGGAAACTATGAAGCATTCTTTAAAATGAATGCATTGCTTTTTAAACGTTTTTATCTGTGATATGGAAATTAGGTTCTAGAGCTGTTGAGCCTCAACGAATAGCATTATTTTCTTGAGAACCAGGTATAAACAAATAGGAAAGGAGATAGCTGTAGCAAGGAAACTAATTTAGATAAGAGCAAAAGCAGTAGATAGAAACTGCTGAAATGTGTTATTACATTAATTTGAAATAAATGAAAGCTTTTTTTGCATTATGTTGATTTTTATGCGCCTCTAAGACATAAAAAGATAAGACACATTAGTTCATCTGTTGCTTCTGTGAAGTAAGGACTACACAGACTTCCTTTATATAGTGCAGTGGGTGTCCTTCAATTTCAGTCATTCCTAGTAGGCATGATAAATAGAAGATTACAACTACATGAACAAAACTATTGAAAAAAGATGTAACGTGCTTCTTCAGAAGCTTTGCTTTGATCACAGCTCCCAATGGTACCTAGTAACTCAGAAAGTAATTGAGAATAGCAATCAACTAATATTGGCAAGGAGTTGCCTTGAGAAAAAGAAAAATCCAATTGATTGTTTTTCAAAATAATTTGCAACTGACTTTAAGGTTCAGTTCTCTCAAATTGATTCGTAATACTGAATAAAGAATACATAAATCACATTAATTAGCAATGGAGACTATCAATAACAGCATTAAGTTCAGCATAGGCATTCATAGTGAATTTCTGACTTTCATTTTCAGCTCTTAGCAACCACTTTTCACAGCTTCCCCCAAACCCCCAATGTTCGAATAATTAATGGTGGACTGTTTGCAAAGATCAGTCCAATCTAATCATAAACACTACTCTGATTTGAAGACAGATTAATCTTCCTCTTCCGTTCTCTCCCTGATAACATTTTATATAAGAATTAAAATTATTATTTTCCCCTTTCTAACGCAGTTGTGCAGTGGAACATTTGCAGTATAAGAAAGCAGTTGGGGCCACAGCTTCTTTGATACTTTTTTTTAACCCAACACAGGGTTAATTAGAAACACCTATCAAAGGTGTGTTATGTTCTCCGTGGAATTACTCTAATCCATTTGAATATTTACATAGATTTGAAGAATAGCCACAATTTGTTTTCTTTTTTTATATAAACTATTTTTTAAAAAAACCCTACCCTTACTATTGTTTTTTTAGGTAGTCGGGATAAATCGTATTTGAAAGAGCCTGTATGATACAGGTATGATAACCTGTATGATGCAAAATTTCAGAGCAGCAGGGGCTAATTTAATTAATCAGGAAAGATATGGTTATAAAATGCAAACAGCAGCTCTCAACCTTTTAGTACGTTTATCTACAATTTCAAATTGCTCAAGCAAAATGTGTCCTAATTTCATGTATCACTGACAGTCAAAATATTGAGTCAAATTGGTGAGAATATTTTATCTATAAAAAATATCCAGCAAATTGGCCAAAATAAGCAAAGATACGAGATCTTGTACCTTCAGACTGTACACAAAAGAGGCTGTTCATCACTTTAAAAAAGCTCTCCACAAAATGACATTACGAAGATAAGTGTTGGCAGAAAAATAAAATATTGAGTTGTAATCATTGTTAAAGTTCTAAAAAATTAATACAGATTGGTTGTCATCTGTATCAGAGTGTATTCATTGTACAGTCTCAACTACTTGGGCTTTATTCAGTAATCCAGTCACTTAATTGCCTTCACATCCTCAAACTATCAACAAGTTCATGAGAGTCATAAACATTTTTGGCCAAATATCATCCCTGTTCCTGTTCTTTAAATCAAGATTGTAAACATTTTTCAGCCTAGAGAATACCTGGCCCTTGAAGGTATGCTAAATACTGTATTCTGGACAGAAGAAGGTAAGGCCAAGTAAAAAACTATATCATTCTGATTACACTCCATTTATTTAATAATGTTCCCATTCCATCACATTAAAAATTACAGTTTGGCATACCCTAAACTTCAGAAGCCCTTGTGTAGCCTTGGGGCTGTAGGTTTGCACTGTTCCTCAACTTAGATTTAGTGTTACATTTGGTAATTTATGTACACATTTGGGAAATATTCACACATCCCTTGCATTATTCAGATCTTGATAATAAGAAGCAAGTCTGCACAATGTTAAAATGATTTATAAAACCCCCAGCCCATAGATTAAAATTATTAAAATTATCCTGTCTGCACTAAGACATTTCGTATTCTTTTTAGAGTGAATAGCACTTTGCAGCCTATAGAGATTCATACACATTTTGTTGTGGTTCTAAAATGTTCTTAAATATTCTGATGCACGTACATCAAAAAGGCACAATATAAATTACTATAAATATTTAAGGTATTTTCCTTTTCAGTTCCTCTGTGATGAAACAGATCAGTGGTCCTTAAAAATATTTGACCCAATTACCCAATTTTGAGGTCTTGAATAATATCATTACCCACCTTTCCCACCCCTAAAGGACTCTGTTGTTTTACACAAGCATTTTGGCGGCAGCAGCAGTCCTAAACTAGATCCTCAATTCATAAATAAGAATTACAGAGATAAATAAATTTCAATAAATACTGCAAATACAGGAAATTCTATTGGCATTACAAATCGAGGGTTTTATGTAGCAAGCAGGCCGTTGCATGTATATAGTTGTCCTCCATCGGCACCATCAGTTTAGCAAACAATTTGGCAAAAGTGAAAAACAAACAACAAACACAAAGCACCTAAAATGTAAAGTTGCTATAAGTTATTGAAGTTATTTTTCAACTGGCTTTCAGATTGACCAACAAAAGAAAAAACAGGGATCTGTGGCAACACAACATGATGGCAATTTACATTAGAGAAGGAATCAAAGCATTGCCCTATCACCATTGTGGTAAAGTGGTTCAAGTCCCAAGATATATTACACCAAATAGGAAAAGGAAAGACTTCACAGAAGACAAAATGGAGAAGTATGTCAGCACTCTGGCTAAATACTACATTATAAAGTTTTAAGTTACAACTTATTCTAAGAGCCCTCTAAGAAAGAATACAACCACCTTCTTAATTTTGGATTGCTCACTGAGAAAAATAGTTGCCATTCAAGTATGATCTTTATTGTCCATTGTTGTAAATGAATCATGAGATTTTTGCAAGGAAAATTCCATAGGTAACAAACAACTGATATCAGACAAGGAAAATATTTACTTAGTAATAATTTCTCACAGAAACCCGTATACCTTCCTTGCCAAATTTAATACTAATGCTAAAACCATTCTACAAACTATAAAATGAAGTGTTCAGGTGTTTAAGAAGCAGTACATTTAAACTTCAATGGCATACATTCTTATTCACTGTGAAAAAGAACAGTAAAAGGGTGGATTGCTTTTTCTTACTATTGTACAGGTGAGTTTGGGGTTCTTGGCTGCTGTGAATCAGCCTTTCACTATGTTTTTGCCTGATTAATGAATTTAATTAATTTAAAGTGGCTTAACAAATGTTACTTGTATTAATACCATAGAAACTTCCTCTATGGAATGTAAAACTAAAGAGAGTCAGTTTGGCCTAAAGGTTAAGGCTAGAAACTAAGAGACTGTGAGTTGAAGTCCTGTCTTATCTATGAAAGCCAACGGGGTGACTTTAGACTACTCACCCTGTTTTTCAGCCCAGCTCATCTCAGAGGGTTGTTGTTGTTGTGAGGAAAATAGGAGAAGGGAGTATTAGGTATGTTTGCCACCTTGAGTTATTTATAAAAATAATAAAGGAGGAATTAAAAAATATAAATAAAACTAGCAGAGTTTGGAGAGGTTGAGATTTTTCAACCTGAAATTGGATAACCATGATAGATGACTATAAACTGTCTGAAAGTAAGACACATTAGTGCCACAGTTGCTGTCATGGGAAACTTAAAGCAAGTTTAACAAATTCCCTTGTTTATCTTAAACCTGTCAAGGAGCATTGCTAATATATTTGTAAACCCATTACTTCAAAAATATGTAGTAAAGTTTCTCCTTTGTAACACTGATGGGAAATATTATATTACCAGGGGGGTCAAACTGCCGGCCCGTGGGCCGGTTTCATCATACCTAAGCCGCACCCACCCCATTGTCGGCAATGCAAAAAGAGTCACGATATGTCGCGACACGTCACGTGACGTGGCAAGTTTGACACCCGTGTTGTATACAGTAATGTCATTTCTCTATTCCAGTTCCTACCTACCTTACATAACTCCAATACAGGACTTCCTCACACGTTAATCCTTAGGCCTTATATAAAGCTTATGGTGCTGAGATATTTTTTTGCTGTTATGGCTTGATAGAGATGCATAAGGTGGATGTTACTTGGATCTTTTATATATGATTTGTCAAGAGGCTGAGACTTCAATAATTTAAAGATGATCGTTTATTGTGATTTTCTACTTGAAATATACTTTACTCCTAGGATTTCCTTTGTTTGAATTGGTAAGAACTGAATCTAATGTTTGCCTCTCCCAAGGGGAGGGAAATTGTTGTAAAGAAGCTAAGGCAACCAGGCCTGGGCTGCAAAAATCCAGATGATGGCAGCCATGCAGAAAATGTGAACTCTGTGCTGACCATCTGGATTTTTGCAGTCCAGATTTGGTCATTATAGTAAAAGCTACATTTTTGTTAAGGTTTATTATGCTTGTTTGTTGACTGTGCTTACATAAAGTTTGTATAAAATCTTGCAAAATATTGGGAATTTCATGTAGGGAACATAATGAACCCTAAATGCTTGTACAGAAACACTTCAAGGAAAAATTACTTGTGAGTGCCATCTTCTGGTGAACCAAGGTATGTTCTATTCAAAAAGTTTTTTTTTCTTTTTCTGCTACCCTAAAATTAGAAATAATTATAGACTGTAAGTGAGATCTCAATGGTATTCAAGCCTATTCCTGGCTGATGTTCTATAACTCTGCTTATAGTTGGAGAAACTCAAGTTGCAGATTTATAACAAAATAAACTATAAATTTATAAGTTGTATAAAATCTTTTAAAAATCACCTCCTGTTCTTTCCACTCACCATTTCTTGATTAACAAGCAACATTCACATTACTCGGAACAATTGCAGGAAGCCTTGGAGATACTCCAATTTCAAACAATTATTTAAAAGCTGCATTATGGGTAGTCGTCAACATTTGATCTCAACTGAGACCGGAACTTCTGTCTAAGCAAGAGGTCATTAAGTCAGTCATACTTGATTTTATGATCTTTTTACCATGGATGTTAAGTGAATCACCACAGTCATTAAATGAATCATGCAGTAGTTAATCAATTCCAGCCTGCTCCATTGATTTTGCTTGTTGGAAGCCCCCCGGGAAGGTCACATATGACAGTCACACGACCCTGGGATGCTGCAATTCTCATAAATACATGCTGATGCCAAACACCTGAATTTTCATTATGTCATTGCAGAGATGTGATCATTAAATGTGAGGACCAGTCATCTTTTTCTGTTCTGTCATAACTTAGAACAGTTGTTAAATAAATGGTCTTAAGTCAAGGACTACCTGTATTGTTCAGAACTTGCCTGTTTTCAGAATTCCTATTATCATGCAATAACAACCCAGGCAATATATATATATATATTGGTCTTATGTACCAAAAGCCAACATAGTCTATTTCAGTTGTCCCATAATGAACATTCTTATGTATTTTCTTCAAGCAATATCAAATGTACCACTTGTTGCCAATAATATGAATTTCCCCTCTGGCTTTGAACTATAATAAGTCTCTCTTTCTTGCAGTATAATTTCTTTTGATGTTTCAGTTTTGTACTTATTTTCTGTACATGCAACACTTTCCATTGGGTTGTTTATATTAAATTATGTAGAATTGTAATAATATCAAATGATACTGAGGTTTGTTGTTTTCTGTTACTATGACTCCTCCTTGGGGAACTACTTGGAAATATTTAGTTTCTAGCAATTCTTCTCTTTTATGAATCCGAGATGATTGAAAGAATATGCAAATTAGGGCTGTGCAAATCCTTCCAAAGAGGTGATTCAGCAACCATAGGAGTGTGGAGGAAGAACCTCCTTCAGATTGCTATCACAGCCACATTTCTTTTCAGAGTCACGTGTCTCCTTTTGGAATGTGCACCCAACTGTCTCCACATGCAGTAGATTCCCCACAATCTAACATGTCAAAGTTATGAATTGTCTACAAATCAGACTGCCTCCAGACACAGCGTTCCAATTTTAAATCAGCAATATGAATTTTTGAAGCTATCCTGTTTCTATGTAAATTTTGATTGCCATCAGTGAATTCTCCTAAATTAAACAGATTTGCAGATTTTGCTGCAAGAGATTAATACAGCACACAGCCAGAGCCCCATATTAAAAAGCTTTACTTCAGCCCAGAAAGGTATACTGACAGAAGGGGAAGGCTGTCAGGAATTGTGCTACCCTCATTACTGATCCTTATTCTGCCTCATTAATGAGACTAATGAGTGGTACAGTCCTTACTGTTTTAATGTAGGACATTTTGAGGAACCTAATTAGTGGATTCCCTGGCTTCATTTCCTCTCCCACCAAGCATCACTTGCCTGCAAGAAACAAAATTACAACTGCAGTCCATGATGAGCTCTGGGAAGAGATGTGTGGGTGTAAGAATGGCTGGTTTAGCCACCTGTCAAATTGCTTTAAATCTGTTAAATCTGTTATCTGTCAGGCTACCTCTGAAGACAAAACTAGAAGTCTACTGAAAGAGCACTAAACCCATTTCTCAAAAATAGCCCAGACGACAAAGAGAAGTAGGATAAAGCAGGAGGGAACAACCAGCAAGCTCCATCCTCAGTTGCTGCGGCAGTGGAATGCCTATACTGACAGAAAGCTTTGCTGGTTGAGGAATTCTGGGAGTTGAAGTCCACAAGTCTTAAAGTTGCCAAGGTTGAGGACCCCTGCCCTAGAGATAGCCTGTAGAGCAAGCAAAATGGTCTTCTATCTCCATGGAATGCAGGCAGCAACAAGCCCAGCCAAGCAAAGCTCCTTCTCAGCAGAATCACTGGAAAACCTTTATTGCCGTCAGTCACGATAGAAACAGTAACATACTGCTAAGCTGATAGACCTGGCTCACTTTTCCAGTTTAAATCAACTTTCTTGCTTTCACAGGGCTAGTTTTTTTTTTAAATGCAGGTTGGTTCTGTTTTAGCACTCTTTCAAAAGCACACTAAACCAAAGCATATACATTTGACAAGCCTTTCAGAAAAAAAAACCTGGTCAGGCTTTACACAGCCAATATTTCTGCAGATGTCCACTCTTTTCCTACAATGGAAGATTCAGGAGCTATAGAGGGCTATAGAGGGCAAGACTCAAGCATTATAATGACACATAGGAGCTAGGAAGATCCAGTGGTGTGCTACTAAATGTTGAAAAACCAGCTCTAATCATTCCATTCATATCACTGCACCACACCTAGCTGATTGGTGAACTAGGGGTCAAAACCCTTCATTGTTATCAACCAGCTCATAAAAATTTCAGTAAATTTAACCATTGGCTTTTATGAGCTTGTATGAGCTGGTTCCAGGATCCCACTTCGAGTATCACACATTTTCACCCACGCTGCTTCAACAGTCACATCGTTAATGAAACGTGTTGGATTATATCCAAAGCAAAGACTGTTTGGGGAGAAGGAACAAAGCACTTTTTAAAACTGGAGCATTCCTATAAGCTGCCTCACTTGGGGCTACAGATGAGGCAAAGACCATGTCATGAAAATACATCATGTTGACACAGTTATCAGTGCGTTCTCATGCTGTGCTTAAGAGGACATAGGATTTTGCTGCATTTTTCCCTACCGTTTATCTGTTTATTTATTATTCATATATTTTATATATACCTCTTTGTAAGTCAAATGTCTTGAAGTTAGATAGGGAGACAGAGTTTCAAAATGTATTTTCTGCATTTTTCAGGAAATCTTTTGCTCTACTATAAGTGAATAAATACAAAATGTCATTTATATGTTCAATTTTCATACACTCACAGAGAATCAATTTAATAAAATGCAAATCAATGTATTTTATTCCCATTTTAATTAATTTCTCATGCATAGCAAAATGTTTTAATATATATGTTAAGATCATTTAATTTGATGGTATTGAAAACAGATTGGCTTTATTATTTTTTAAACCACATTGATTTAAAACATGATTCCTATACTAGTTTCTATACTCATCCGCCTAAATACTTTCTACATGTTAGTCTGAATTAAAAACTGTTTACTTTAAAACTACTATTAAAGGCCATAAATATGGATTCCCCCATTTTTTCATCCCAACCTTTCAAAACAGTTTTCATTATAATCTCATAATATCCTAAATCCATATAAACATTTCACCTGTATTTTACCACCATTGTTTTCTCATTAATATTAGTAAATAGCATAATTTCATGTTATCCAATCTACCAGTCTTTTCATGTGACAGTATAATACAACATTCAATTTCAGGTTCTTTTCCCACTGTCCAGTAATAATTCTATGAAGCTTTTTTGTTCTTTTATATAAATCTAAATGGCACTTCCTGCCACTCAATTACTACTCTGAAATATATTACAGGAAGAAATACTTCTCAAGAATTTATTTTTATTATTTTTATATTATTTTACTACTGTATTTTATATTTTTATTACTTATTTGTAAACCGCTCACTTACTGAGTTAGGAAGTGTATAAATAAACAAACAGTATATTCTCAAACTTGTTTTGTTAGTTTGAGATGGGTTCTCTTGTCATTCTTAACATAAAGCTTGCTACAAACTTTTGCTCTTCCTGGCAACTAGCCTTTACTTACCAAGGATTGATTTCACATTGTGAAACTAAACTAAACTAAACTAAACTAAACTAAACTAAACTCCCTCTTCATCCAGTGCAATGGTAATTCCTGCTAATAATATGGTATGATCACTAGATTTAGATCTACATCACTATGGAAGTAGCCACATGTTCATAGTTATGAGTCAGTGAATGATTTTTCAGTGTTGAACTTGAGTAATTCAGCCAGCATTTTTATTATTTTTCTCCTGCAAATGGACTTTAGCAATAGAAGTTTGGATCTGTTGTTTTTAATGTTATGTGTAGTTCCCAAGCTTTTTGCCACAGTCCTCCATTGGCTATTTTTGGTAATTGAGTGTGTACTATTTACTAATAATGCTACTTACATACAAATATCTCAACTAAACTATTCTTCAGACTCTGAATCATGCTGAATAGAAGAGTGAGAAACAGAACTAAAGTTCAAATTTAAAAGCCACTAATTTTGCTATTGGCTTACACGCTACATTTAAGGCATTTTGTAGACAATTAATTTGCTCTAATGAGAATATTAGACCCTGCAATTTCTCAGTACCCCAATTTCTCATTCTTCACTATTTATCATCACTACTTAGCAACCATAATTTTGTAGGTTTGCATGATTTTGCTGATTTCCTTTTGAATTCTTGTAACAATTTAGCCTCAGACCATAATTTCTGGATGACCAAGATTACAATTTTCATTGCCCAACATTGGATAATGATTTGGTAAGGCTTAGTTATGCCTTAGCATGTACACATTTCTGTCAATGTTGCCTCTTCCTACTAGATAAGAAATGTAGTACTGAAATGCATTTCTTTCTCTGATGTTAATGTTTCAAAATGAAATGACTAGTTGCACAATACATAGCCTCACATTCTAAATTCATATGGCATGATCATTAAATTAGAGAAAACAACAGGGAAAATAGACTTTGCTTTGAGCAGTGAATTGTTGATTTTTATAGTTTTGATTGATCACTTTCCACCAGAGTAATAAGCATCCTTAACTATATAATGGCTCCTGTTTTTAACTGATTTAATTTTATTTTGAATGTTCTAAGAAATAATTTGTCAATTGAAAACACAGTAATCTAGAAAATAAATATGTCATATAATATTGGCAACAATTCAGCATGTAATAATCATGATGGCAGAGTAATTAAGATAATATAGGTAGTTCTTGACTTACAACAGTTCATTTAGTGACCATTCAAAGTTACAATGGCACTGAAAAAAAGTGACTTATGATCATTTTTCACAGTTATGACTTTTGCAGCATTCCCATGCTCATGTAATCAAAATTCAGATGCTTGGCAACTGGTTCATATTTATGACTGTTGCTTTGTCCCAAGATCATGTGACCACCTTTTACGACCTTCTGACAATCAAAGTCAATGGGGAAGCCAGATTCACTTAACAACTGGGTTACTAACTTATCAACTGCAGTGAATCACTTAACAACTGAGGCAAGAAAGATTGTAAAATGGTTGTAAAACTCACTTGACAAGTGTCTTACTTAACAACAGCAATTTTGGGCCCAATTTTGGTCATAAGTCTAGGACTACTTGTACTTTGTCACATATCTGCATATCTTCATATATGGTAAGGGAATCCCTATCTAATCTAATGCAGATTTCCTAAGAAATAAGTCAATGTGTTGAATGGATCCAATTCAGATACTGTATCTACAACAAGGAAATGCAGCCCATTTACCTCAGATGAAGCTGAACTCCAGCTTCTAATCACCTCAACGCACCTGGGTCAATGACAAGCATAATCTGGTAGGATGCAAATTCCCTATAAGGATTGCAGCCTAATTGCCATTATCTATCCTTAATGTAGAACTGCTAGAGAAACACCAATTATTTAGCTAAAAGCAGATGATCCACGATATGAAAAAAAATGATAATAACAGAATATTGACAGAGATTCCTTTTGAGCTCCTGAAGTTAGTATAGAGAAATATATAATTTAGTAAACAAATACCTCTAAAATATTTATATCCAGTATTTGAGCCAGCTTACAATTTCAAAGCAAATTCTTTCAAACCTAAAGAAAAAAACCCCTTCTCCTTTACATTTAATTCTTCATGCTCCATTTCAAAAGGCCTATAAAAATCCGCACCACAATGTCCCCTTAAATTGCAATGTCTGTAACAAAAATGTGCTGTTGTTGGTATTGTCCCAATTGTTTAAACTTTTTGTTAATTTTGTTAATTAACTTAATATCTCTCTACTTAATAATTTTTAGATTTAGATTTCTGTTTCAGAGCACATATTTTATGTCTCTTTCCCAGACCAGAGACATTTGTGCAATGAAAATTCACTCTCCGATAACAAGTGGATGAGTCATATGAGTCAGTAAAGTCTCAGCCAATATCAGTAACCAGCATATGGCAAGATTATTATATATATTATACATCCCTCCCTCAGAATGCTAATGTACATGCTATATCTCACTCTGGACACCCCCCAACCCCACCCAAGAATTAGTAACATGTGGCATTATCTCCAAAATGTTTACAGAAACTAGATATTGCTGTTTTTATATAGTATGAAATACACATAGAAGTGAGCAGGGACACATTCTAGAGAGAATCAAACAAGGCCAATGGGATGTAGGGAGGGACAGTGGAGGACGGACTCTCAGAAATTGCTTCAGAGATTTCATCAAGGAAAGGAGAAGGACAAACCCTGTTGCTAAGGGAAATGAGACAGATGGCTCCAGCAAACAACTGCTGACTCCTTAGGGCCCTGAAACTCTCAACAGTTTATCGTAAGGGAATTGGGAATAACTAAGCTGCATGTGCAACATCAAACTAAAATCACATTTTATGTTTTCAACCAAGATTAGGACAACCAACTATCATATTTATGGCTTTCATCTCTTGTTGCCTGTCCCTCCCTCCCTCACCTCTCTTGCCTTCCTCCCTCCCCCTCCCCATGTGCTCATGTTCTGGTCTCTCCACTACTTTCCTGATCACCTTGGAAGGCAGCACAGGCTGATTCATTCGACTGTCTGCCTGCAGAGATTTTGGCCTGGCTTTTAAGTGGCAGGTTTCACACTCTGTCTTTCTCTTGGCAATATTTAGGGTCAACATAATAATGTTTCTGGATAAAACTGTTCAATTGGAAATAGCAGGTTATCGGTGATGTGGCTCCAGGATATTGCAACCATAAGAGGGTATGAAATGAGGATTCTGGAACTGAAAATGTCTCTGTGTACCCTAGAGCATATTGTTTTCTAGAGAATACATGTACACCCTTACCATGATATTTAAGGCAATCCAATCCTTGGTTTCTGCCTTCCATAGCATTATAGCATGTAGCATTTAGGTTTACAGTATATGCCATCCCACAACACTTTACAGAACTTTCTGGGCAGTCTACAATGTAGCACCTTATTTGCATATTGCCCCAACAATCTGGGTCCCGATTTTACTGATGAAAGGATGAAAGGCTGAGTCAACCTTGAGCCCTGTTAGGATCGAACTCCAGGCTGTGGGCAGAGTTTGCCTGCAACACTGCTCTTTAACCACTGTTCCACCATGCTGCTGTATCAAAGCCCACCTGGCTCACAAGCCTCTCTGATTTGGATGAAGCTTCTGTGATTAAGAAATGAAGTCATCCTGTCCATGAAGCATTCACTGAGGTCCAAACTGCACTCCCAGGCTTTCAAGGAGGGAGATGAATGGCAAATACTAGGCTGGACTAATATTAAAGCTAAGTCTGACAATGTTATTGAAAGCAACATCTATGTTCCATAGTGAGGCTCTTGGTTAGAGCTAACCTATCTGGGCTGCAACAACTGAGACCATCCCAAGATGGCAACCAAGACAGACAAAAGCTCTAACTCTTTGCTAGTATATGATTGACAACTGGGCTCTTGCTATGCAAATATTGTTTCAAACTCGATTGAGTATTGCAGAAGCAAATAGCTGGAGACCAGGGGTAGGCTGGCTCAGGAATTCTGGGAGCTGAAGTCCACAAGTCATAAAAGAGCCAAGGTTGCCTACCCCTGCTGTAGACCTTGCTGCTAGAAAATGTGGACACATTTGAAGATCAGCCCAAAGGTCCACACGGCTTCAGAAGAACCACTTGCCTGGTACAGCTATTTCTATTTATAATGTCCACACACGGCTTCTTTCCTGACTTTCCTTTTGCCTCTTCTCCATCCAGTTTTGATCTTTATTTTCTCTTTTCTTCCCTGTGAAGTTAACCTTTGCCCTTAATCCATCTTTAATCCTATTTTTAATCTTTTCTGCCATTTCTGATGAAAGGCAGAAGTTTCTCTGTGTAATAAACATGCAGATGTGTTTCTGTGGGTGAGGAGGTGTGTTTCTGACAAAGTGAATAATTTATGCACTTATATTCATAAGGTTTACATATATGTAAGGGGTAGTTTAAAGACAGTTGTACATACATACACACACACACACACACACACCACAGAGCTGCTTCTGTTTTTTCCTGGCCCTGCACCCCCCCCTTCCTCCTCTTTTTTTAAAATGTGTTTCAGCTTGAAAAAAGTAGGCAGTATCAATTATAGTTAGTAGGACAGGATATCCCGGAAGCAAGCAGCATCAAACCATTTACATATCGTGGCTAATAAAACTCAGTTCCAATCATCTACAGTACAGCCAACTATATGCATAAGAATGTCCATACATTCATTCCCAAGATTGGGAAGGGAAACATTCACAAGATTAATTTCACATGGTGTTGGCAACCTTAGGTTAAGATAGAAAAACTGCTCTTTTTTTTTTTTTTGCTAGATTGTCTTCAGTTCAAGGCTATCTTTCTTTTAAATAAATATGATGTATGTGTCTTTGTAAATACTATAGACAGTGGAAGATTTTTTAAATTTATATTTTAACATTATTATTATTCCAAGCCAGCTGTAACCAAATTCTCAGAAGACCTTTCAATAATGCTAACATTAAATAGAATAGAAACCTTCATGTGGCTTGAATGATTCTGTCCAACAAGGTTCATTCACTGAATGGGAAGATGTCGTGCCATTATAGCCAATCGGATTTGGCTACATACTGTTGTTAAAAATCACTTCCAAGCAGGACTTCCTGAACTGGTGATCTGAAAAATCAGCAGCAATGAAAATGGTTTTTTTTTCACCCTGCTGAAAGATAAGGACTTCTTATGATAAGTATCGTCGTAAAATAGAACATGCAACTTGTTTATAACTTTTGACGGATGTCAATTAGTTTTACTTCTCTGTGTTCTAGAGAGGACAACGAGAAAGGTTCAACCTCTAAGGAACCAATATAAAGGTCCTTAGGACCCATTTTATGTATCGGAAGCCTAAAGTTTAAATTATGTATGTGAATGTAAAAAAGATGCTGAGACTCTAGAAAGAGTACAGAGAAGAGCAACAAAGATGATTAGGGGACTGGAGGCTAAAGCATATAAGGAACGGCTGCTGGAATTGGGTATGTCTAGTTTAACAAAGAGAAGGACGAGGGGGGACATGATAGCAGTGTTCCAATATCTCAGGGGCTGCCACAAAGAAGAGGGAGTCAGGCTATTCTCCAAGGCGCCTGAAGGCAGGACGAGAAGCAATGGGTGGAAACTGATCAAGGAGAGAAGCAACTTAGAACTAAGGAGAAACTTCCTGACAGTTAGAACAATTAACCAGTGGAACAACCTGCCTCCAGAAGCTGTGAATGCTCCAACACTGGAAGTTTTTAAGAAGAGACTGGACAGCCGTTTGTCTGAAATGGTATAGGGTTTCCTGCCTGAGCAGGGGGTTGGACTAGATAACCTCCAAGGTCCCTTCCAACTCTATTATTATTATTATTATTATTATTATTATTATTATTATTATTATTATTATTATTATTATTATTATTATTATTATTATTATTAGCCTAGTTTAGCCCAGGTCTAAAAATTCCAGATTACCCAGAGAATGAAATCACTGATAATACTCACAGAATTGCTTTCCCTCCCTCCCCCCGAAGAGTGATCCCAAGTTAGAACACATTTCACAGACGTCTCTCCCTTCTCCCCTCCCCCCTCAGTCAAAGAAGGTAAAATAATCCATTAGTACCAAGCATACTTGCTCTGGTCTGCTATATGTCTAGGAAGAAGTCTCAATATTCTGAACTTGGAATGATTTTTCAGTTCTCAGAAGCCCAGGCCAACCGTTTTACTGCAGGGAGATTATCATAAGGAGTATGGAACCAGAAGTTAGCTTCTCAGGTACTGTTCCCTGAGGCACACAGCAAAAGACCGATATCGTCAGCCTGAAAGTGTGAAGGACAACAGCAGCTGGTGGAAAACAGTATCACAGTCTGCCCTGCTGGAATGCTATTCCCAGGGTTTGTGTCTGGCTTCATATACTGCAGACATGCCCTGGCCTGTTTTAAGTTAACTTAAAACAGTTTAACATAGTGGTGTCCCACCTTGGCAACTTTAAACTTGTGGATTTCAACTCCCAGAATTCCATGCTGGCTGGGAATTTCTGGGAATTGAAGTCCATGAGTCCAAAAAAGTTGCCAAGGTTGGACTCCCCTAGTCTAACAGATATAATAACATCAAGGGAATTACATTAATATAAATCTCATTAAGAAAACTCAGTTCTACTGACAAGAGAATCTTCTGGATTACAATAGTTATATATTTGTCTGCATGATTTTTTTTTAACCAGCTGGAATAAATTCTTTTGAAGTTATAGGTGCTGTTAACATAGTAAAGTAAATCTTTTAAATGGGAGACTCATTTACAATCACTGGGCCACATGAATTTTGAATTTATGAAATCTACTTTCTAATAGGAATCTTTTAATTGAATGAAAAAGTATTCCTTGCAAAATATATATATCTTGGGGACACTTTTTAAAGTCCTATGTGGCTCGGGTATTTTGAATGTTATCGTTTGTTTTTCTGCATGTTGCATTCAGTGTTTTAGACCACACTGCAGATTGTTCAACCATATGGGGCAGAGCAGGACAGTTAATAGGAGCAGATTTTATTGACTGTGATCTTTATCAAGTTTAAATGTTGGCTGGATTCTAACTTCACATCAAATCAGTTTGTTTAGCTAATATTTATTCAATAAAACAATTGTGTACGTTTGCATAATATAATAAATTATATATTATAGTTTACAAACAACAATGGTTAAATTTACATACAAGGTTTGCCCTAGTGTGAAATATAAACAAAGATTTTTTAAAAATTGGTCAAAATGTACTTAAGGTATTTTTTTTTCACTTGTTATGGTAATACGGTCACTTCCAGAACTACCATTTTCTTGTTTGCTATTTGCTAGTATATATTTTAAATAATGAATTTTTAAAACTCTTGGGATCATTTTTAGAAAAAAGAGACATATGCAATCGTAAACATATCAGACTTATAAAGTAAACCAGACCAAGAAACAGAGTCCATGTAAGCCTAGAACTACTTTTATTATGTTTGGCTTGCAAAATCTGAATATAATTCTCCTCCTCCCTCTTGTATATCTATGTGAATTAGGGGAAAGCCGTTTTGAGACATTTTCATAACTACCACTCCACCTCTCAGCCTAGGCTTAAGCAATGTTTATCCACTCATTCCCTTTATAGATCTTCCCTGTTTCCATCAAGGTAATCTTTACTCTGCTTAGGGACTGAGTCCACTGAATTTACACTCCTTGTACTGATCCTAGTTAGCTTAGCGTTGGCAGCTAATTAAACTATGATCAGCAGGGCCAGCCCTAACATTAGGTAAAATAAGTGATTGCCTCTGGCAGCAAGTGACATGTGGTGTGTATGGACAATCCCTTGCTGTTTCTTTCTGTTACAAATTGGAGATGTGTTTTCATTTGTCTTCTATGCTAGCCCATTGCTCCTAGTTATGAAGATGGACATCATCCCATTAATAAAGCTGAAATAAGTTCCAGCTCCCAGGCCAGTTGGGTTCTGTAGGTGGAATGGTCAAAATAAAAGAAGAAAAATACCAACCCTTCAAGATAGTCCAGACCAGAAGCACAAACCATGAATAACATTACCTTTTTGTAAGGTTAAAGTGACAGAATCTGAAAGCAATTATTCTCTTCTTAACTTTTCAGAAAACTGGGGAGGGTCTCTTCTGAGATGCTTCCTTCCCATGTTCCCTTTCTTTCTGTGAGCTGAAATATCTTTTGCAAGATGGTTGTCTAGGCTGCATCTCTTCCTCCTGTCTCCCAAGGTTATTCTTACAGACCATTAAAAAATGCAAGATTCATCACACATCTCAGGAAACTCTGGAATATCTGGAAGTCCTTGTTTGTCTGCTATCAGGAGACTCTAACAAACCTAAAATCCGAGTCCTGAATGAGATGGAGCTCCCATTTAATGGAATTACAATAGGCAACTTACAAATCTTTTAAATGCAATTCTGTGCATTTCATTTGACTAAGGCATCCATTTTTAGACTGTATAGAACTGTGTTTTCTTTCTTTCCTGAAGAAGCAATGGAAACACAGCTCTGGTACAACATAATGAATGTGGAATTTTGCACAATGCCGATCATTCAAATCCACCAAGTGATGAACAATGGCTGGCTGGCAAAGAGCCCTGGTTGCCAAGGGATCCCGGATGCCTTAAGAACACAAGAAGCTGTTACAAGGGATTGTGCAGTTCTGCTGCAGAACAAGGGCCCTTATTCGAACATGTTCGGAGAAAGGTACCCTGTAAGAGGCATAGAGGAGTATGCTGTCTCAAAAGGCAGTGGCAGCTTGCCAAGCAGGGTCCTACGGCTATTATCTTCCTTGGAAACCACCATGCTAGGAACTGATCTCTCTTCCCCTTGTGGGTTGCGCTTTAAGAATAAGAAAGGTCATTCCTGTTTACCAAATACAAAAAGACTCATTCTTGTAAGCTATTTCCTGGATCATTGTCAGCACAGCCTTAACTAAGTATTTTAATAAACAAACCTCCAGGCATGAGAAGCAGCCAGGATGTAAGAATGTTACAGAGCAGCTTTCCCCAAACTGGGCACCATCCACATATGTGGACTCTATTTCCAGAATTGTCAGCCAGTAAGGCCAGAGCTGAATGTCCTCCAAGCTGAAGCTTAGATAGTTGGAGGACACCCAGTTTGGAAGTCACCGAGGTATTTTTTTTTTCATTTAAAATCAGATTAGTTTTCAAAATATAAAATATGGACAAAATACTTAAATAACTAAAAAACTTAAATGAAATAACCTTTAAACTGAAAGAAAAACCAATGGAAAATAAAAAAATAGAAAAACAGCCATAAAACATCAAATTAAGAGAAAATATCTACCTTTTATAGTAATAAAATATAGTCTTGTACTATAGTACAAGTATTATTATATTAGTAAGTAGCACTACAATACCATATATAGTATAATTAATACAACATATTATTGTAAAATATCACAGACTCTCTGCCAAAGAAGTACATTTTGCTTCATCCTTTGATTAATAGACAATATTGCCTTTTCCAAGGCCCATATTTCCAAAAACCATTCCTTATGAATAATATCACTTATCCAATTTATCAGTATAGTTATTTTAGTCACCACCTCATGCACATGGCAACTAACTCCTGATAAACAATCAGATTCCAAAGCTTTAGTATTTAATTAAACACATTATAATATTTAAAATGTAAATATTTCCCCATAAATCAGTTTATATACATTAAAATACATTAAAAAACAGAGAATTACATGGCCCCATCATATGGGCCAATAAACCCTCAAATATTTTTTATACCTCCAACAAATAAAATTTGATGTCCATCCTTTCAACTACATACTTTGGGGAGACTATTGCGCTCTAAACACACTATTTTTGACGTATCAGTGTTGATCTCAGATCTGTTGATACAATTTAAACATTTTTAACGACATGAAACCATTAATGGAGCATATCAGAGATTCCAGTTATTTAGTCCATGTTTGCCATATTCCAAAAATGTCCTTATTAAAAATATTCTCGAGCTTTTGATAGAGATAAATTATATTCCATTAAATAAGAGATCATCTCAGATGCCTTTGAAAAAGTGTTCTGGCCATATTGATTTCCTTAAAATATGCCTAAGTTGAAGAAACTGTCAATGTTATGAGCAAGGAAGACCAAATAGTCAGAATAAATCCTTAAAATAGCCATCACATAATCTCATCTTCTGCCCAAACTTTCCACTGGAACATTTTACCATCTATTTTCAGAGTAGAATTTTTCCAAAGAAAAAATTATGAAAGAATTAATGAAATATTCATCAATCTCATTATCAAAACCCAATCTATGCCCCAGTATGGCCCAAACTTTCTCACCACCCCTACCCTTGGAAATAAAAGATCTTTTCTTTTATATGTTATTCCAAAAAATGAGATGACATGGTAAATAGATAGTAGCTTTCTAATATTGCTCATGGAGGGTAATATTCCACTTTATTTTCAGCTCACATATTGATACCTGATAAAATATATGAACAATGATAGTTTTGCAAATTAGATACATTAACAGGATCTTTCTCAGATTGTGAGAAATCCTAATTTAGCTAAATAAAACATCTTTTTTTATATTTATTTACAGTGCAGTTGATGGACTGAATCCTCAATAGACTGTCACATCAGGTCTGATATAGATCTGCATATGACCTTATTGTGGGTTGTATTTAAATACTACCATTGGGAATACGTAGTACTTTATATCTTCCATAAAAGCATAGGGCTGGAGGTCTTCTAGTCCAAATTCCTGCTCAGGGAGGGGGCCTTATACCTGCCTGGTCAAATGATTGTCCAATCTATTCTTGAAAATCTCCAGTAATGGAGTACCCACAATTCTGGGAGTCAAGCTGTTCTATTGATTAATTGTTCAGGAAATTTCTCCTTAGTTCAAGATTGGTTCTCTCTTTAACAAGCTTCTACCCATTGCTTCTTGTCCTGCACTCAGGTCCTTTGGAGAATGTTGGCCTCTTCTTCTCTGTGACAACCCCTCAAGTACCGGAAGAGACAGCTATCATGTCTTAGCGGTTGCCTTATGATGAATTCTAGTACGACATGGTCACCCTCCACCAAAGTTCCTATAACTTCTACTCCCTCAACAATTTTGTCCTTATTAGTAAGAATTAAGTCCAGTATAGCTGTCCCTCGTCTACTTTTTATACGACAAAATTATCATCTAGGCCAGGGCTTTTCAACCAGTGGTACGGGTACCACCTGTGGTACATTGGCACCTGGCAGGTGGTACGCGACCATCCTAGAAAAGTGATAGCGGGGGAGGGGAATGAGCTGAACCGGTGGCAGCACCGCACAAGCCTGAGTGAGAGATGGCTGGAGCTGCAGGGCTGTCAGGGCTCAGCGGAAGCGCCAGGATCTGCGCCAGGGTCCAGCTGGAGCTCGGCGCTGATCCTGGTGCTTCTGCTGAGCCCTGAGGAAGCACTAATCAGCTGGAAAGCAGCACTGATCTTGGTGCTTCTGCTGAGCCCAGAAGAAGCGCCGATCAGCTGGAATGTTGCAGCATCTCCAGGGTCTTGTGATTTACATTCAGATGCTTGGCAACTGATTCATATTTATGATGGTCACAGTGTCTCAGGGTCATGTGAAGTGACCAAAACCTGCTGCAACCATCCAGCAGACGGGAGGGGGGGAATAAAAACCAAACACATCCACCCCCACCCCCGCTGCCAATCCTCAACAGAAATGCTCACAACAATGAAAACCTCGGACAGGAGGAAGAGCGCTGCCGGGTGGGTGGGCAGGCAGGTGTCTTGCTCGGCTGTGGCTTGGGGGGGCACTTTTTTCAGTGCCATTGTAACTTCGAACAGTCACTAAGCGAACTGTTGTAAGTCAAGGACTACCTGTACTTTATCACTTTTTCCCTTCTTTTTTTTTTTGACACCTTGCTAGGCGACTGGTGGTACTCGGATACTGCCATATCCTAAAAGTGGTACAATGGGTGAAAAGGTTGAAAAGCCCTGATCTAGGCACATCAGGAACCTGTCTGATCTTCCGCTCACTGCAGAATTTGGTTCCCAGTTGACGTCAGGATAGTTTCCTAGACAAATTTCATATTACAGATAACACCAAAAGCAACTCTGGGTGGTGTACCATAAGGCTAAAACAGTGAATAAATACATAAAACTATTTATCATTATTAATTATAAAAACATTTAACAACTTTTATAAAACAAAACAAGAAAATAACAAATGAAGGCATGTTAATACCGAGCCACCTCATATTAGTTCACCCATCTGTGGGGTCCCCAGGTTTGCTGGCATAATCAGGTCTTAAGGGACCATCAGAAGCTTAGAAGTGATGAGACAACCTAATTCTATGATGAAAGGAGCATGATATGGCATGGACAAAGTGGGCAGGGAGGATTCCCCCCATCTCTCAAAATAAGATCACAGGCCATTCAGTGAAGCTGATTATACAAAGATTTAGAAGGTATAGAAAAGAATTTATTCTCGTGGGAAATACTTAACCTGTGGAATTTATTGCAAGACGTGGTAAGGGGCACTCATTTGGATGGCTGAAACTATGTCTGAAGACTGATCAGAAATGTGGAATTGTGCAAAATACTGGGGTATATTCTTCTAGCCTTAACAGCAGTATTCTCCAGTTCTTATTGGAGCATAATTTAAAGTTCCAAGTTAAACTTTAAAGTCTTAAATGGCTGATGACCTTAAGCAGAGAAGGCCTCTGTTCTTTCTCACCTCCTATTTCAGCAGCTTCCCCACTTGCCCTGTGGCTAGTCATCCAAACATCATGTCTTGTGAAATAGCAATGGCAACAGCCTGAAGACAAAGGTTGTAGACATCCCTCAATCTCACTTTCTGATTATTGCTTAGAGTCTTCAGATGCAATGAAGTGATTCCTCTGAGAATCTACTTGGCTGGACAGTTTCTTGCTTCTCAGTTGTCATCCAAATTCCACCTTATCATATCCTTAAGCACTACTTCCTCCCATGTAAACCTACTGTAGAAGGAAAAGTCTTCATCAGGGTTCAGTCCAAGCCAGGAATAAACAACATGGCAACTGCTTTAGAAAGAAGGTTACAGTTTATTGAAGAGGAGAGCCAGACAGAAAGATGGTTCTGGAAGAAAAAAGAGAGACCACATGTAGTAGGGAGTGGGTTTTATACCCTCTTGGGCTTTTGTTTGGAGTTGTTTCCTGTTCCTGTTTGAGGCTTTGTATTTCCTGTGTCATGTACTTTGACCTGAGTCTGAGTGTGCCCCTTCGGCATCTGTGGGTTAATCCTATTATGTCATGTCTTAGAGTTTGGGTGGGGTATGTGGATTTTAGGTGTCTTTGTCTTCCTAAGCTTCTAGCTGGAGGGCTCCAACCTTCCTGAATGAATTATTTACATCTGCATTTCTACAGAGCTGGTTTCTGCTTTGGGGAGGGAGACTATTAAGAAAAACTGAGCATGCTTTTCTGCCTCTTTAAGATCCTTTGAGGAAATATAATAGTCTGCCCTTTTAATATTTCCTTCTCGAGGAGAGGGGCTGACTTCCCACACTACCGAGATATTAAGATAATTTCCCCAAACTCTTCTTTATATTTCTGCACTTTGCTAAGCAATGCTATAGACTTCATTTTGAAGGAAGCATCGCTATGTGAAACACACATTCTACAAAACTTAGAACAGTTTCCCAAATTTTGATAGGACAATTCACAACTAAAGAGTAGCTAGTCTAGAGGATGATGAAAATTTCGTATTTGGATACTACATAACTGCTGGGTCACAGAGCTCTTTTACTCCCCATCCCAGACACCTGTTTTATAATTGGATTTCTTTTGTTCATCTATTGCTAGAAATCTATTTCATCTGTATTTTGCATCTTTATGCAAATATCACTGTGCTGCTTAACTAAACTTTTCATGGCATATTGATAGCTACTTTGACTAGAGCATCATAAAGAATTTTTTTTAAAAAAATAGAAGATAATTCATTATACTGTCTATAAAATTTAATTTGTGCTCATGAATTCTGAGCCCTGCACTCTCTGAACATTGATTGTCAGTAGGCCACATGTGCAAATTTGGTGACCTTATGTAAGTCTCACTTTTCTCTGTCTCTCAGTGTAACTCTCACATAGCTGTCATTAAGGCCTGTCACAAACTATGATATATAAAGCACAATGAATCCTTAAAAAGGCTGTTCAAATGCTGAATATTCTTATCAGTAATTTGTCACACCAATGGATA
This sequence comes from Protobothrops mucrosquamatus, assembly GCF_001527695.2. NCBI lineage: Eukaryota > Metazoa > Chordata > Lepidosauria > Squamata > Viperidae > Protobothrops > Protobothrops mucrosquamatus. Next base: position 474,619 of record NW_015386191.1, on the reverse strand, counting down.
GCTGCTCATTTGACTATTAATAAAGCAGAACGGATATGGAAACCCAAGTGATTATGCAGTCATAATGCAGCCATTGTTTGAAGTTAAGTTCCCAGAATTCCTTTCACTGCCAGCTGGCAATTACCCTCCTGGAATGTGAAATAGTGACAAGGTTGTGGAGTTGCCTGCTGATCTGAGGGTATCAGGGCTGTTTTCAAAAGGGATACAATAAGTTTTGTGCGTGTCTCATAGATGTGCAGTGAATTTAAAATCCAAAATTATAACTAGAATGCATGCTTGATTTCATTAGTAACATTTTAACATATAGTAAAATACTGACAAATGTTGCAAATCTTTCCTTTAGCATTTACCCCTTCAGGCACCACAAGGGTACACCATCCTCCAGCGAAACCCTTTAAATGTTTTGAGAGCAGGTGAGTCTTCAGCTCTGATCTACAGGAAGATCTGCTGTTGTGGACTAATAATGAGTTAAATATACATTTGCCCATTTGAAAAGAGTATTTTTTTCTTGAACAGTTTTGACATTTAAATAATATTCCCTGAGAATGGTTAAACAACAGGGAAAAACCGCATTTCGCTGAATACAGAATGGCTCAGATATGTACATTAAAGGAAAGTGAAACATATATATAAACTTATACTTTTTTATTGAAAAAGTGGATATGTTCATATTCATCAGTTGTGCACAATTTTTATAAAGCCTTTTGGTAGTGGGACACAGAAAGTGAGCTCTTTTCTTTGATACTATTTTCAACTTTTGACTGAACTGTTTCTTCTTCTCTCCCAATAATACCACAGAGGTAGATTTAAAGGCACTTGCTCTGAGTCTTTATTTCAATGTATTCAGGTTAATTTCAATTAATTTCTAATTAACACCATTGTTGAATTATTGGAGGTACGAATTCTTCAGCTTTTCATTTTATAGTTGCAGTAACACTGCTGCCAAACTCAATTCATTTCTCCACTGTTGCTGCCTTCTTGTGGCTAATGATAAAATTTACAGCTTAGTGGATCTTATTCATCCCTTTGTTGTGTTTCTACTCTGCACCTTTAAGATATTCTTGTTTTGTGATGATACTGTTGGGCCTTTCACCCAGCAGAAGTAGATCCAGGCTGAATTGGGATGCTTTTAGCAGTGAGTTTCCAGTGTTCAGAAATCCAAGCTGCTGGCTAACAGAAGCCTCAGATGGACAATTTCATTGATGCTGGGTCCCCACCCCAACTTTCTTTCCAGAAAAGCCATTACCAACTGCTTATCCGCTTTTGTGAATGGGCTTTACTGGACATATATAGTTTTATACTTTTTATTAACTAATTCAGGGGTCCCCAACCCCCGGTCCATGGACCGGCACCGGGCCACGGGATGCCAGCAACCGGTCCTCATAAACAGGCAAAGCCCCATCCACGGGATGTAGACAGCACACCAAACCATGCACCCCCTGGTCCACAGAAAAACCTCTCTCCATGGAATCGGTCCTTGGTGCCCAAAAAGTTGGGGACCTCTGAACTAATTGACTATGTGCTGTCAAGTCATTTTTGACTCCTAATAACCATATAGATTTTCTCCATGATGATTTGTCCCAAACCTGGTTCTTCAGATCTTCCAGTGGTGCAGTCATCATTGAGTGCATCCATCTCGCTGCTGGTCATCTTCTCTTTCCTTTCTTCTTTCCCAGCATTACAGCCTTTTCAGAGATCTGGGACTTTGCATAATGTGTCCAAAGTAAGATAATTTGAGCCTGGCCTTGAGTAGGAATTCTGTGTTGAGTTCTTCAATAATCCACTGTTTTGTTTTCTTGGCTATCCATGGGAATCTTCTCCAAGTTCAAAAGTATCAATATTCTTCCTATCTTGCTTCTTCAAAGTCTAACTTTTGCTTCCATAGAGTGTCACAGGGAGATACACATTTAAAAACCATATACAAAATTAAATACAAAGATATACAAAGATAAAACATCAAAATGAACATATACACAAGCACAACTGGCTTTAAAATAAAATGTTTCTCTAGCTTATTTCATAAGATATGTTGCAACATGCTCTATCAGCAGTGTTGTGCTGATAACATTTACTCAGCATGCAGTACTTCAGCAGGAATGCTACTGGTATTATTATTATTTCCTTGGGTTACTTTATGTTTGTCATTTTTAAAAGTAAGTCCCCAAATGCTCTGTTCCATTATCTTTCCAGTCACAATAAAACAGCTGACAGTTTTTTAAAAAAAGAAATAGTCAGTATGAAACCAAAGATTTCTGTTGGATTTAGAACTTAATTTCTCAAAAGCTATAAATTTTCAGACATTTAATAGATTTTAAAGCTAAACAGTCAGAAATTGCAGCAGTTGGTACTTGCAACTGCAGTATCATAGATTTGGTGGGGGAAAGGAGACAAAGAAATATGTGCTATTACATGCTATTTTTATGCTTCTCCCATATTTTCTTGCTATTCTTTAATGTATTCCCTAATGTGCTTTTCAACCTTGAGGTGAGTTTAATTATGACATCATGTTGCCAAAATTATGGCTTCTCTCATTATTTGATAATTGCAGCACAAGGACATAAGGGAAGAATTTATAACATAACCTTACTGTACATAGACAGCTGTGTCTGTGGCTAAATAGACTGATACAAATGGATGGTGGTCTTCCAAAAAAAACCCCATGACTATGCTTGGCAAAGTTGAGGGAAGTAGAAAAAAAGAAACAGATAAGGTAGATGAACAGGATCAAGGACATTATTTGAATTCCTTGGAAGAGTGTGGACTATCACTAGGAATAGCAAAACATGGCAGTCATTTGTCCATGCATTGGTGGGGGTTGAGCCTGATTCAATGGCATCTAATGAAGTTGGCAACAGCAGCTATTAGGAGAAGGTTAAAAAAGTCTAGAAGACAGCCATAATAGCACCATCAAAATCCCCACTCCTTTTGTATGTGTGTCAACGCACCCTACAGACACCACAGTAACTGAGCACCAATTCCACTTTGAAGATATCGTTCTCTTAAATCTCTCAAGGCCATGATCCTTTTCTCAAAAAAATAAAAAATAAAATAAAAATCCTTTAGACACGTTTCAGTTATGTGGAGCTGGACTAAATGTTACATTACCTGTAATGTCATCATGCAACTGGATAGAACCAGTTCTGAGATTAATAAGGAGTCCAGTATCAAAACAACCCAGAGTGCAATCTTTTCTCTTCTTGGGGTCATGCCTCCTCCACTTATATCATAAGGAAATGAGAGGAAAGTCTTAATTTGCTTCTAGCCTTAATTTGCCTATATGTATATAGTTTCCTCATGTGGAATTATTTCACCAGAATTCTTTGTTTTTACTTTAACCACCTTCTTAATAAATCTTACTAATCAGGGCACTGAGTGTCCTATTCTTGACATTAGAGTCACTTAGGTGAGATGGGTGGTATAGAAATTAAATAAATAAAATTAACTGCTTCCAGTTCAGGCTACTACCAGAGAACATTCATAAGTTTCGAGTCCCATCCAACATCGTATGTCTCCTACAGAACTTGGAGAACATCTGCAAAATCACATTTTACTCAAAATAATATACCCAGACCTAAAGAGAGATTTTGATGTGTGGTCAGGTGATAGTCCTTGACTATTTGGGCAATTGTTTGAATGGCTAGTACCCCAAATAGTTCTTACCTGACGTATGAAAGAAAGGAGAAAAAGAAATAATATGGGTTCAGCAAACAGAGGATTCAGGGATCTAATTATGCATTTTAATAACATTCTGTCATGTGAATTTTCAGATTGGCTTTCTCTCTGAAACATATACAAGCATACTCATACAGAGTACTGCTTGCTTTATACCACTCGCTTAAAAAAATATTGAAACAATCTCTCCAGAGATGATACAATTAAGTTAACTGATGGTCAGTAATTTCTTGTCCAGACTATACAGATTGATGCAGGTTGAGAAGGTGTTCTAAAAAAAAAAGCTTGTCACTGCTTGCTGGTTTTCTAAATGTTTAGTATGGATTTTTCCTTGTGCATGAAATTATATATGATAATATATAATTTCATAATATATATGGGAGTAGTCATAATATATATGACTACTCCCAGAAGCACGAAGCTGAAGACACCAGCCTGAAGATGACGAATGTGACTTCGTCGAAACGTCGCCAAGACACTTCTAATTCTACGCGGGAGAAAACCCGAATAACTAAAGACCTACATACAAACACCCGCGAAAACCTCAGAAAACATATATATATATATATATATATATATATATATATATATATATATAT
>NW_015386191.1:468516-469619 GCF_001527695.2 Protobothrops mucrosquamatus | reverse complement strand
ACATATATATATATATATATATATATATATATATATATATATATATATATAGGGAGTTCAGACAGATCAGTCTGATTGTGAACACCTTGACATTTTCAACTGCATACTGCAGTTTTACTCTTTTTACAGTATCTCTTGCCTTGCCGCCCCCAACTAGGGGCATAGAGCAGGCTCAAGTCGCAACTGCGAAATATTTTTTATATCCAAATTTCTTTTTTTCTGACAAAGAGTAAAGAATTAATTCTTTACTCTTTGTCAGAAAAAAAGAAATATATATATATATATATATATATATATATATATATATATATATATATATATATATATATATATTCTTTACTATCTATATTATATATATACTTACATATTTACGCTTAGACTATATAGATTGAAAACCAACTTGAGGATTATAGAAAACTACTAGAGAATGTAAAATTAGGAACACTATACACAACATTAGCACAAAACAAGAAAGGAGGAATTGCTATATATATCAAAGAAAAAATAAAATCAAAATTAATATATTCGGATGAAGAGGGGAGAATTTTAATGTTGGAAATAGAATTAGAGCAAAAACAAATCTTATTAACGGCAGTATATGCACCAAATAATAATCAACATGAATTTTTTAAAAAGGTACATAAGAAACTAGTGGATCTGGATTACGAAAGTATTTGTATGATTGGGGATTTAAATGCAATAGTTGATGTTAAGAAAGATTATAAGAGTAGTAAAAAGAAGAAAAAGAAGAAAAATATATTACTAAAATCGTTCTTTGACATGGTAACAGAACTCAACCTTCAGGATATATGGAGAGAGACACACAGGTCAGACAAACAATATACGTTCTATTTGTATCCGCATCAATCTTAGTCTAGGATCGATATGGCCTGGGCAACAACACAAGTACAAAACGGGATAGAGGAAATTGAAATAGGACTTAATGATTGGGCGGATCACAACCCAATAATAATAAAATGGAAAGGCCAGAAACAGAGAAAAAGATGGTCAATGAATCAAAGACTGTGTAAAGATAAACAATATATACAGATGCTAGAAAAGGAGTTGACATTATTTTTTCAGGTAAATAAAAAGGAAGAGAC
>NW_015386191.1:421708-467434 GCF_001527695.2 Protobothrops mucrosquamatus | reverse complement strand
ACATATATATAGTAATACACATATATAGTAATACATACATACATATATACATATACACATACACATACATACACACACAAACATACATATACATATACATATGAAAGTAGTATAAGAAGAAGCAGCTTGATGCTTCTTATTCATTTTAGTTTGCAGTTCATTGTATGAGTCAATCTGGCAGGAAGAGGGCACTATTACCCTGAAATGTATGGCAACAACAGCTATTCTGCCAATGCCATTGTTGAAAGTTGTTCTGCAACACATCTGCTGCTCAGGGAAATGTTTAAATTCTTCCTTAAAACAACTTTGGTGCAAATAGTCTAGAACTCTAAAATATATATGTGAGTAATGTCTCCTCCTCAATTGATTTATACAACAACAATAACAGTAACTTGTGGTTTTCAGGAACAATCATTTATTATATAATTAGCTAATCCTATATATGAAACTACTTGTTCTAAATTGCTTTCTGTAAGAAAAGACTTGATTCTGATTTCCAAAATAGTAATGTAGTTGTAGTTAAAAATAAGGTTTTATTTTCCATCTAGGTCATGTGTTGAAATGGCCAAACAGCAAAATGCAGTTACTATTTAATTTTTTTTACTAGTTTTATTCATTTATAAGATAAAATGTGAAAATACAAAAACAAATAGTAGGGGACAACAGTAGAAAAAGGGAAAACAAAACAAAAAGAAAAAAGAAAAGGAGGGGAAGAAACAAAAGGCATTAACGTCTGACTCTCTCTGTTGCAATAAAATCAGACATTAATATCAAATCTCAACTTTTTACATTTCTATAGTAGTATGCACTAACATTTCTGTATTGGCAAATCAGTCTAATCGGTAAAACCCCAAATCATAATATCATTTTTTTCTACCTCAAGCACCAAATCCAGAAGCGGTTTCCAAGTAGAAACAAAAGTAGTTATATTCTTTTCTTTTATCAGCAGAGTCAATTTGGCCATCTCTGCTAATTCCATCAGCTTTTGTAACCATTCATTCATGGTGGGAATTGAGCATCCTTCCACTTTTGTGCATAGAGCAATCTTGCTGCCATCACCATATATAAAATCAGAGTTCCAATTTTTTTTCCCAGTTCTCTTTCCATTAGACCCAGAAGAAAAGTTTCTGGTTTAATCTTTATGTTCACTTCAAAATTTTCTGCATCAATATATGAATCCTACTCCAATACTTATTTGCCTTTTCACATGTCCACCATAAATGATAAAAATAAATGATTTACATTTCCAACATTCATTTGAAATACAGTTACTATACTATTGACATACTAAAGCATTGATTACATTAGCCTTTAATAACTCAAGAATAAGCATTTGCCTTCCGTTGGTGTAGGCCATGGGTCTTCAAACTTGGCCCTTTTATGACTTGTGGACTTCAACTCCCATGCATGCCTGGCTGAGGAATTCTGGGAGTTGAAGTCCACAAGTCATAAAAGGGCCAAGTTTGAAGACCCCTGGTGTAGGCTAAGAATTCTTTCCTGCCAAATAAGTGATCAGATTACAAATTTGCTGCTGCTTCTGCTTTAGTGCTCTTATGATTTAATTGTCTCCCTGCCTCTCGCCTCCGCCATTTTCAAGTAGCGTATCTTGTAGTTGCTAAGTGTAAACACAGACCTAATGGCAATCATCAGTCTTCCAAAAATCTATTTGATTTTTTGCTAGATGTATATTCCACCTTTTCTCTAAGAGCAAAAGGAGGCTTACATAGAGAACTCCTTTATCACAATCATATTAATACCACTATGTGGTAGATTGAGCTGAATAAATGTATTTGGCTCCAAATCACCAGATGAATTTCCATAGTTGAGGGTGAATTTGAATTTCAGTTTTCCCAGTCCTAGTCTAATGCTTTAACCACTCTATTATACTGCTGAATAGACCACTGGCCATCTGCCTCATGTTATTCTCCTTAAGGCTTTTGAAAAAGCCTTCAGTTTTGTTAGTGTAAATAAAATTTCAAAATATATTTTTTCAAAATACATCATCTTATTTATTAACATGTCTAGGTATACCTTTGTAATAAATTCAATCTCAGGCTTACAACTTGAAAAATAATCAGGGAAATGCTCATAGTCTAGCAGGTTCATAGAGATTAATTGCTTTATTATTGTCTAAGTCAGGGATCTTCAAACTTGGCCCTTTTATGACTTGTGGACTTCAACCCCCAGAATTCCTCAGCCAGGCACGCTGGCTGAGGAATTCTGGGAGTTGAAGTCCACAAGTCATAAAAGAGCCAGGTTTGAAGACCCCTGGTCTAAGTGTTAAGGCCCACTAAGTCTTTGCTTTGTTCTAGTCTAACAGATTCACCTAGCCATTTCTTTAAAAAAGCAATATAATGACTTAGCAACACTGACTTTATTTTTCTTAGTGTCTTTATTCTTATTTTGTTCCTCTGAATAAATGTATGCTTTTGATTTTTTTTTAAAAAAAGCCTGCATTATTCTTAGCTCCTGAACATTATCTAAAGCTCCAGAATGTACAGACATTTGTCTAGACTAGAAACTGAAATTTAGGCTGCTCTTTGCAAAATGGGTATTTAAGAGAGAACAAACGGTGAAATGAAGCAAAGGTCCCTTCTTTAAACTGGGAGAGAAGTATTTCATTTCCATTCTATCTGAAATTATTCCCACCCAATACACAGGTCTTTTTTTTAGGAACAAATAAGTGGTGACTGTGGGTTTGGTTTTTTGTTTTTTTTTCTGAGATCTACTCTGAAAATGGAAAAAGGTTATTCTCTGCCTTTCAAGAGTACAATTAACTTTATGCTCTGGAGGTAGTACCATGCCATATACATTCTTGGCTTACTCCTATATTATTAGTACCCAGTGCTTTTTTTCTTAAAAAAAAAAAAAGGTGCCGGAACTCACACACGTCATACAACCCGCCTTGCCTACCCTACAAGGTTCCATCCAAAAAAGGTGCCAGAACTCTGTTCTGGGCATTCTATGAGAAAAAAAGCCCTGTTAGTACCTACAAAAATATTATTGTGGACTCACAGAAAAGGATTTGGAAGACTGTATGTGGCCCATGAGTGATGAGTTTAAATGACCAGGTCTATATAATATTACTACCCTCTGAAACTCCAGACAGGAGTCTTTCCTAAGGTTATTTGGAAATATGAAGAACTGGGCCTTCATCAAGCTCTGCCAAAGAGCTATTAGACTCTTTACTGGAGATCCTCTCCCCTCCCCCAGCCTAGAGATCCCATCACTCCCAACCAACATGGCCCTTATAATTATGGCAGGTGCAGTCCAATGGTTCTGGAGATCTACACCCAGTGGGGCAAGTTGCTGAGCAATTTACACTGCTGAGGACCTCAACTGTTGTTGAGCACCAGCTGTGTATCACTAAAGAGTCTTCATCAACAGATCAAATCAAATCCTTATTATAGTTATAGGCCAGCATTAGGGGAGTGGAATACAGTCAATTTAAAAAAAATAAAAGGTACATCAAAATCTATAATAATTTTTAAAAAGCTAAAACACAGAAAACAGAAAGTCTAATAAAAAAAAATCTAAAAGGAGGGGTAGGAGTATTAAATGGATGTAAAAGAGCATAAAACTTAACATTGTGACAGGCTATATCTATTACAGAGCAGTCTAAAATGACGAACAAGATGCTCATTTCACCTAATTTATGGCACAGCTCATCATCCGATAGACATTAAGTGCTACAGCACAGAACCTGTTATAGCAGGGTTGGTATCTGACAGTGGAAGGGGATATAGAATTGCCCTATGTGGCTTGCCTATTTAAGCACTAATGGTGAAGTGAGGATGGCCAAAGGGATGTCTCTGTCATATAGACCCTGGTGAAGCACAAGCTTTACTGTTTCAGTGTGTCCAGAGTCACAGGGGAATTGTCTCTTCTTGTATCAGCCTTCAAGGACAGCTAAGTATGACATTATGCCAGAGTAAAAGCCCTCGGATGTTTAGTACTTTGAGATTAGTTAACTATTCCATAGGGGAGGTTTTATCAACAGAGTAGTCATAATCAAGCAAGACAGCCATTTGCAAATCTATGCAAATGGCTGTCTATGGTATTTTATGGTATTTATTTTTATTCTATGGTATTAATAGCTCTGGTGCTATTAGCTGATCAACCACCAGTTTTTGGAGATTTTTTTTTGTTAAAAAATATGCTCTTTCTAAGCTGGACAAAATTGCTGTTACCAGTAGAATTTTTCTATTTGTAGCTTCAGTCTGTTCTCTTAGCCGCCTGACTGAGAATCATACTTCAAGCATTGACTTAAATGTCTCACAGAAGCAGCCAAAAACTTTAGCCTTGTGACGCAATTCACAGAGGGGTTATTTTGGAACAAAGACATAAGCTGTTTATAAAGATGCCAGCAACAGCAGCATTGCAGCTCATGAGTCTGTACAATCTTTCTCAGATTACACCAGGCAGGGCAATTGGAATTATGAGAGCCAGTGCGTCTGTGTCTATCTCATCTATTATCTCTACAAGTTGATGGGTAGCATATTCTCAAAAACAGAAGTGGGTTCTGGGCAATATAAAGATGACAATGAAAAATAAAAAAAAATGCCAGGAAATTGTTCTCTTGTCTTTGCTGCCACTTTTTCTAGACAAATTACACTGCATCACTACCAAAACGGTTGCCTCTTTAAACATCACAAAATATGTTAGCTGGTTGCTGTACAAAGTATCTTATGCGATAAACCAGTTAAAAAAACATGCTGGAAGCTAAACATCTCAGCTCATAGCTTTTAAATTAACTGGATAACTTTGAAGACTTCACTATTTTTCAATAGTAAGGTAGGGATAAAGACACTGGTTTCCCATATAGCAGTGGTGGCGAACCTATGGCACGGGTGCCAGAGGCGGCACTCAGAGCCTTCTCTGTGGGCACGCGCGCCATTGCCCCAGTCCTAGGCCTTCAGCTGGGTTTTATAAAACCTTTTCGCTTTAGGCCTCTGCCGCCGTGTGCAAAAAAAAAAAAAAGGTTCAGTCGATTTCAACTTCTCGCGGGGAAAAAAAAAAGATCTTGCAAAGTTGGAATTGATTGATTGAACTGTTTAGTCCCACCCAGTCTGCCGTTACCACCTCAGCCACGCCCACCAAATGGGCCACACCCAGCCAATGGGCCACACCCACCTGGCACTCGACGATGCATAAGTGGGTTTTGGGTTGCAGTTTGGGCACTCAGTCTCTAAAAGGTTCGCCATCACTGCCATATAGGAATGTAACATTATTCAATAATTAATCAAATTCTTTTAATGAGTAATTATATAATTGAGTTGCAACATTTGTGTTGGAAACTTTTTTGATTACACCAAGTAAGAATGCCCTTTGAGCAGCCTTAACTTTGATTATAGTTTTCAAATACTGCCTGCAGTGGTAATTGATCTTCCATCTTTGAAGCCTGAGACTCAAATTTTGCTTTAGGTCTGACCTGGCGTCAAGCCAGTTCAGCTATACTAGAAATCCAGATTTCAAAGTCAGTGCTTATTAATTCTGAAATAAGTGTCAGGCCTATGAGGTGGACTAGATCAGGAAATCAACACCACAGAGAAACTAGAATTATGTTTCATTGAGGTAGGCTGTAGTAAGAGCATCTCATGACTGTAACAGTAACTAAAAGGGCATAAGCATTCCTTAAACTCTGGAAAAGGTGATAGTATTAGGGCAGGAGTGTCCAACCGTGGCAACTTTAAGACTTGTGGACATCGACTCCAAGAATTCGCTAGCCAGCCATGGGAATAACAGAATAACAGAGTTGGAAGGGACCTTGGAGGTCTTCTAGTCCAACCCCTTGCTCAAGCAGGAAACCCTATACCAGGGATAGGCAACCTTGGCTCTTTTATGACTCATGGACATGCTGGCTCAGGAATTCTGGGAGTTGAAGTCCATGAGTCATAAAAGAGCCAAGGTTGCCTACCCCTGCCCTATACCATTTCAGAAAAATGGTTGTCCAATCTCTTCTTAAAAGCTTCCAGTGTTGGAGCAGCCATAACTTTTGGAGACAAGTCATTCCACTGGTTAATTGTTCTAACTGTCAGGGAATTCTGGGAGTTGAAATCCGTAGGTCTTATAGTTGCCAAGGTTGGACACCCCTGAATTATGAAGAGATTCAGATTGACTCTTCTGTTAGAAAGAGGGAAGGAGAAACACAAAGGAGCCTTGCTAGATTCTGTTAATTTAGGAAGTCTTGATTAAGTTTATTGTGAAGTCTTCCTGTGGAATCTGTTTCCTCATCTGGCCAACTTTCAAGGGCTGACAAATAAGAGCAGTAGGAATACGCTACACCTCCCAAGATTAGGAAAAGTTCTTCTCTTCTCATGCATGTATTCCATCTCTAAGGGTTTGCTTACTGATAGTTCCTTCCCTTTCAGCAATAGCACTTAGAGCAGGAGACACACTTCAGAGGACATTCTTAAATTTGGCCACTGGTGGGCAAAATCTCCCTCTCTCTGAGCCTCACAATGAACACTCTGTTGCTAAATTAACTTTAACTTTGATTAAAAAGCTGCCTCTGTTTCTGTCTCTCTCTTTCTCTTATAACCCACTTTTCAATCAAAGTAATGCAATTAGTACGGTAGGATATAATTCACGCAAGATACTAGTACTGACAGACATAAGGCGACTATGCCTGTCAGTATTGGGTGACTTTGGGCCAGTAACTATCTCTCCACACAACCCATCTCACAAGGTTGTCTTGGGGAAAATAGGAGGAGGAAAGTATGTTGGATATGTATTCACCGCCTTGAGCTATTTGTAAAAATATTAAAGGTGGAATACAAACAAACAAATGTTTTTATAAGGATGTTGAGGCTTGCCTCAAATATTACAGATGGATTCAGGGCTGGGCAGCATATTTGGATGCCTCAGGCAGAACAGCCAATCCCACCAAGTCAAAGTGGATAATGTTGAAAATTATGATATTTTACCATCTGTCTGAAAATACCTAGAACACTTCCCCTCCCCCATTGTAACAAGCAGTGGCCCTAAATAAAAAAAAAGCTAGATAGCTTTGCTGTATTGTTATTGATCAGCTCTGTAAGATCAAGGAACACATGTTACGAAGAACAGCACTCATTAATATCTATAATTGACAGGAAACACTAATATTTTTACTGAAATGTTTCATATTTGAACATTTGATCACATGCAAGGAGGGTGAAGAGGCAAATTTAATAAACTTCATTATTACTGAGGATTGATATGCTAGTAGTTGAATTACCCAAAGATTATTAGAAGGGTTATTAACTGATAAAATTGTAGACCATGGAAGGGCCAATTTTACCTAGATAAATCTATCTTTATCTAGGCATATTACTGCATTTCCTTCCCTAAAATACTGAGATTAAAGCATATTTTCCCTGGTTATGGAAGAATCTCTTTGATACAGAGCAGAGGCATCATGAGGTAGTTGGCAGGTATAAAAGATCATTTTAGCCACTTCCCTTAAACGACATAGAGAATACAGTGACTTCTGTTTTATGATTATATTTGATAAAAGGTAGAGGTGGGGTCCTTGGTACTTTCTGAGCTTGATGGTATTCTTGCAGACGTTTCATTACCAAACTAGATAACATCATCAGTGCTGCATCATTAGTAGAGGTATCCTTGAATTGAATTTGATTCCTAGTGACTTCATGGATATAACTAGTGTTTTGGTGATCACTTTGACATTATCTTTTCTCAGGAAATGTTTGATTTCCCCATTTTTCTGGTAGTCATAAGATCTCCAGCTGAATTCCCATCTAACTGCTAATCAGTTCTGATCCTCCTTAGTTTCTACTTGCTGCCTAACTTTATTTGTTCAGAATTCAGCACAATCAAAGTTTGCTTACAGATCCCACAATATTAAATATAATTTCTATTTATGTTCCTCTGGGATGAAAGATAGCTATCTAGATGTGCTGGACAGACCAAACATCCAGTCAAAAAGATTGGCTGAAGCCAAAAATTAAGATGATAAACACCTCAAATGAGGCCTTCCTTGCTGCCAAGAGCAAAGACATACTGCGAATACATCAAAGGGCTTAAAACGCAAGCCCTAATGTTTTTTTGACTGGGCACCTTCCAACAATCTGCAGTCTTTATCCATATAAACCTAGGAGCTGTACAACATTTGGCTTGTTATTTTGGCTTTAAAAAATTTAAGGGCAGCCAGTATATAATTGTCAGCTTAGTAAAAAGGAAGGTTATCTTAGGAAGAACTTATAACTATGTTGGACATCATCAGAGACAAGCTTTGTTTGTTCCCTCTAAATGCCAGTGGATGGAAAAGTATCCATAGGTGTTTTCCAGGAATGATACAAGGCTTCCTGTTTCACTTATTTCTTTAAAATACCTAAATTTCCCCAGCCCCTCAAAAAAAAATCCAAATAATTGGAATTTTGTACAATAATGAGCCAAGCCCAGAGCCATTCTTGGAAACAAAAATGATGAGTAGTTGTGTCCTACTGTTTTATTTGGAAAAGTGCTCACCTAGTAAGGGACAAAGAGAACTTAGAACCATAGAGAACACCTGGACCAGAGAAGGTAGAGCAACCACACCAGTTTGCTTTCTCAAAAAGTCATTTTAGACAAAGCAGCCATTTTGCTAGAGCACCTATGACATGTTCTATAAATATGCTTCACCTTCCATCTAACTCCTGTCAGGAAAGAACTGTCACTTCAGATTTTCAAAAAAAATTTGACTTCTGGGCCAGGCCCAACACTGAATTTCTGTTTTTGAAAAGTCCTGGGCATTTGCCCTTTCCCTCTGAAAATGCAGAACTGAATGGAATGGAAGGAACACTTCAGGCAATTCAGACATGGTGCCACCCTTCATGTAGACTTAAGATGGAGTTGCCATAATTAGTCAAGTTGGATTTTGAAGGAATTTGTCCTCATTCTATCACATTCTGTGCATGTCAAATCACAAGGAATTATCTCATACACTGTGCGCTAACAAGGAGACTAGATTTAAAGCAGATCCCTTGTTTTTACAACTCATATTCAAGATAGTTGCTTCTTACTAAAATATGCTTATTTCCTCAAAATGGAAAGAGTGGGAAGAACAATACTAAGGGATAAGCAAATTCACTCTGATTCTCTAATCAGATCTATTAAAAATCCGGACTGAATATGGAGATAAGTTAGCATCAAGCTATTTGCTCAAGAGAAATGTCCTTTACAAGAAGATCCAGATTTGTCTTTGGCATATCAAGAAGTTATTTTCTCATAGAAGCCAGGGATAATTATCATGCTAAAAAATGAAATATCCCAGATATCACGACTCTTCCTCAAACCAGTCATTTCCAAATCATCTGAAGCCAATGTGTAAAATTGGCATAACTGTTTTAAATTATTGCAGATGATTTTATCAGTCTTGCATCCAGCAAGATTAGGTAATGAGATGGAGTAATGGATAGCAATTTGACATGGCTATTTGTCAATTCCAATGGTGGAGAGTTTTTGCATTAGTCTTTTTTTTAAAATTCAAGAATTTGTGCTTTTCTTTCAGTTGTGGAATGAGCAAACAACTGAAACCCTGCACACATGGAGGACATTCAGTTGAAGAAGAGCATTTCAGAGAGCTTATCTTATTTTGCTGGGCTCTGCTCAAGACTTCTAGACACAAATAATCATTATTATTGGTAAGTGTAGAGATCCATACAGCTGTTTTTTTCTTTAAAAAAAAAGGAAAAATATTTTCTGTGGATCTCCATCTTCAGGGTCTGGCCAGAATGGAGTCACATGTCTATGAAAATGCAGTCTGGTCCCCAGGCTACTTAGCAGCTCTGAGCTGTTTATGGGAATTATGGTGTGAACATATAGTCCATTTTTACAGCTGCAATGTGGATAGCAGTCAACAAACCACTCGTCTCACCTGGTGACTCAGTACCGGGGAATAGTCAACCTACAATTGACAATTATCTTTTACTATGGCAATTTTCATCAGGTCAGAATTCCTAATGCCAGGAAATAATGGCAGAATTCAGTCAAATGATGACTCAGAAATGGTGTTCTCCATGGATCCCAGTGGAAGGATCTCTTGTTCTCAAACATATACTTTTATACTGTGTAATCTCTTCGCCTTATTTTGTATTAATATGGAATAAAATTGCTGTTAAATATCCAGAGTGACCTAGCAGATAAACTTCAAGCATACCCTTCCCCAATTTGCATTGGCCAACTTGACTTTTAGTTCCCATAATTCCCAGATAGCATAGCCTCCTTGTTAGTTTAGATCAGGCTTGACACTCCATCAGCACCAACTTTCCAGACAATGCTATCTTCTCTCCCCTTATCAGTTGCTAAGTAAAGAGCCATGGAAACATCTAGTAAAGGAGGCTGCTTTCTTCTAGGCAAGGTGCTTCTGCACTGTGGCATGCTTGCCAATGTCATATACTGCTTATCTTACTTACTCTATTACCTGATGTATTCACATGCTAATGAATTCAAGGGCCAATATCACGTTCTCTTTTTATTGTGGAATACATGAACGCAGCTCTTATTCATGACCTTGAGAATTTCTTCAATATATCCAGCAGGGGGAGCTTTGAGACTGCTCTTGCAGCTTAGGCAGTAATTTAGCAAGCAACAGCTTCCTTCGACTTCTGTTTCTTCTACTACTTCTTTACTTCCCTTTGCCTTCACGTTGATAAGTTTGGTAAATCACACGAATTAAAGGAACTAAATTTCATTGACACATTGTTTCAGAACTTCATTCATAATCACTAATTCTTCCAAAACCAGGAAGAAATTATATGTTATTCCCCACTGGAACCAAAGGGTGTGTTTTGCGTGGGAATTTCCTAAATTGCCAGAATTCATGCTGACCTGAAAGTTTGAAAAATAGGGATTTTTTTTTTTTAAAGGAAGGGTTTTGTTATGTCAAGCAAGGAGAGGATTTGCATTCATCTATTAATTCTCTACTATTTGCTCTGGCCTATAGTTCCTGTTCTCTAACATGGAAACTTGTCCAAAATTGTGCTGAATTCAAGAGCTGCTACTTATCATTTGTCTCTGTTTATTGGTTTGAAGCATTGACAACTCTTTCTTGACCTTTCTTGGCTGTATAAGAACTTCTGGGAACTGGATCCAAGCCTGACTTATTATCCGGATGAATATTTTACCAGTCTGAACTATGTATGTCTCTTATTTGGCATCTTACGCAGTGAGAATCTGTATGGGAAGGAAAACAACCAGATACCATCATTCTTTAAAAACCCCTCTTTCTCTTTTACTCAGTTTATATCAGAGACCTCCAACCTTTTGGGCACCAGGGACCGGTTCCATGGAGAGAGTTTTTCCGTGGACCAGAGGGAACGTAGTTTCATGTGCTGCCTACATCCCGCAAATGGGGTTTTGCACTTGATTTTGATCAAACTGTTCTAGAGGCCTGCGAGATGAAAGACATTCCTCAAAGGGAGTGCCAATCCAAATTCTTATTTCCAGGGTAACTTAGAATTCTAGATTCTCAATAGGTTTTCCTTTGGTCTTTTTGCTCCCTACCTGAAGTCCCAATGTGACTATGGGCATATATCAAGGCAACAGACTGCAGATAGTAACCAAATCTCCATTTGAATTTAAGATTTCTAGAAATCGTGACAAATCATGACAAAAGGTAAACCTTGACTCCTATTGGGTTCACCAACCAATTCATGTATTATTCTTAGCACAATATGGTAGTAGCTTATTTTTGTCCAGGATGTTTCTACAACTTCCCCGTGTAACCTTCGGTTTTAGAGTTTTCTTGTTGTCTCTTATGAGTAGGGATGCGTGAATCAATCCTGATTTGATTCGAACTGGAAATCTGAGATTTAAAATGACATAATTTAATTTGAATTTGTGTTTAAGAGTCATGCAATTCAACACATGTCACTTCAAGAATCAATATTTTATTTAAAAACATAAAGAAGATTTGTACAGAATTTGTAAGAGGGAAATTTGAAAGTCTCTGAAGTGCTGCAATGTTTAGCATTGTGGGATGAATATACTAGAATAGTAGATAATAAATCTTGTCACATCTCACATGAATATTTTCAAGGGTTTAACCGCAATACATTTAAAAAAATACTCCCCCACAAACTCTTTTAGAGTAAAGAAGGCAATGATGAGTAAAAGACAACACAAAAACTTCCAACTTATCCAGCAAAATGCTTACAAAGAAGCTGTCTGAATCAATGCAGAAAATATCCCACTCCAATTTCAAAACATTCATTTTCAAAAATATTTCCCCTGACTTCCCCTTATCAACTTTCTGCATCTGGTCACTGGATTTTCTGGGGTTCCTAGAAGGATTGCCATAGCTAGTTGCTAATTGGACTTCTTCTGGAAAAGGCTAGTATCACTAGTGGGAGGCGGGCAGGACATATTGGCAAAACCTGGCCTATGCTGAGCAGAACTCAAAAGAATTACCTCAGATTTGCTCTCCTCGGTAACGAGTAACATTAGCTCTGCTCTCTCTGATCACTGAGATTCCCGGGAGGCAGCCACAACTTGTTAGCATGCTTAACTGCCCGCTTGGAAAGAACTCTCTTCTCAGTGGTAGGCCCCAGTTTCATATAGGTTGGGGCCTGGTGCCAATATTCTATGTCAGGGCTTTTCAACCAGTGGTACAGGTACCACCTGTGGTACATTGGCACCTGGCAGGTGGTACGCGACCATCCTAGAAAAGTAGCGGGGGAGGGGAATGAGCTGAATGGTGGCAACACCGCACAAGTCTGAGCGAGAGACAGCTGGTGCTGCAAGGCTGTCAGGGCTCAGCGGAAGCGCCAGGATCAGTGCTGTTTTCCAGCTGATTGGCACTTTGGGGCAGTCAGGGCTCAGTGGAAGCGCCAGGATCAGCGCCAGGCTCCAGCTGGAGCTCGGCGCTGATCCTGGCGCTTCCACTGAGCCCTGAAGAAGCACCAATCAGCTGGAAAGCAGCACTGATCCTGACGCTTATGCTGAGCCCAGAAGAAGCGCCGATCAGCTGGAATGTTGCAGCATCTCCAGGGTCTTGTGATTTACATTCAGATGCTTGGCAACTGATTCATATTTTTGACGGTCACAGTGTCCCAGGGTCATGTGAAGTGACCAAAACCTGCTGCAACCACCCAGCAGACGGGGGGGGGGATAAAAACCAAATACCCCCCCACCCCACCCCCGCTGCCAATCCTCAACAGAAATGTTCACAACAATGAAAACCTCGGACAGGAGGAAGAGCGCCACTGGGTGGGCAGGCAGGTGTCTTGTTCATCTGTGGCTTGGGGGGCACTTTTTTTAGTGCCGTTATAACTTCGAACAGTCACTAAGCGAACCATTGTAAGTCGAGGACTACCTGTACTTTATCACTTTTTTCCTTTTTTTTTTTGGGTCATCAAGTTTTTGACACCTTGCTAGGCAACTGGTGGTACTCGGATATTGCCATATCCTAAAAGTGGTACAATGGGTGAAAAGGTTGAAAAGCCCTGTTCTATGTCATTATTTAGCAGAGAAAGCAGAAGCAGATAGGCACAGTAAGATCCAGGGGTATAGGCAAGCAGCAAAGAAGGAGGCTGGCACAGAGAAAGAGGAATCTGTAGTCTAGCTACCTCATCTTTACTTTTGGAGCACCCAAAATTTAGTCTTTTCAATCCTGTATGTGAGAACAAGTGATTATTATCAAACAATTTGAACCAGCCCAGTCTGAACTTCCAGTTGGGTAGACAGGGCCAACCCAGATGTGTAAATTGAATACTGAAACAGGGAATGAAGCGCAGAATAACATAACCCCTGACATCCCAGAAGAGCTGTGATAAGCAGGGAGTTAAATGAGGATTAAAGTTTGGCTAATCATATTAATATCCCCCATTTCACACTTCTCCATACATGAATTGAATTTGTAATATTGTAACACCCCTAAAAGCAGCAGAAAAGTCTTTGAATCTGCAAAGCTATGAAGGCTAAGAACTGTTTTGAAGCCACTTAATTCAGCTAGTTGCTTCAAGCAAGTTTCTCTTTTGATTCGGACCTCTTCTTTTATGGGGCTATTTGAATTGAAGCTTCAGCAAGCTGAAGCTCTTTCAGAGCATTGTATAGCTCAGTGGTTTACAACCTTTTTAATGCCGTGACCCTCAACCGGTCGTAAGTCAAGGACTAAACCAGTTGTAAGTCAAGGACTAAACCGGTCATAAGTCGAGGACTACACAACCGGTCGTAAGTCGAGGACTTTCCCTGCCCGGGAGCGCCGCGCATGCTTGGTTCCGCCCCCTGCGCCGGCCGAGGCGTAGCTGGCAAGCGGCAGAGACGGAGCAGGCCGACCACCAGCTGGCCCAGCTCAAGGGAGGTAAGGCACCCGCCGGAAAAGGGGGAAAAAATGGCGGACAGCCTTGCTTGGCGACCCCTGTTAAATGGTCGATCGACCCCAAATGGGGTCGCGACCCATAGGTTGAGAACCGCTGGTATAGCTGGACTAATCAAATCCAGGCCTGTTTAGCTTTTTAGGGTCAACCAAGGTCGTGACATAGCTGAATAGAAGTCATGATGGGCCATGCATATTTGTATACTTTTTAAAATACAAAACTGCAAAACCTGGAGAGAAAATTGACAATACAAAGAATATTGGCTGAACTTATATATTAGCTGTCTTAGTCACCGAAATATTTTTTACTAATTACCTGCCTTTCTGTCAGTTAATTAATTGTTTAATCAATTAAATTTAAACACTTGTGCAAACCACTAAAATCTGCAAGATGATGAAATGCAAAACGTTGGCAATAAGAATGATTCTTAGACAAAATACTTATCTTAAATAGATGACTCAATTCTTTCTATTAATTTAATTTCTTATTACAAGAATATATCATAGCCAGATAGCCTAAAAATGAACTAATATCCATTTCACTTATAAAGAACTGACTTAGCCCAGAGTTCCCCAACCTTTCCGGGTCGGTGGCCTGGAGTGGAGAGAGGGGAAAAAGAGGGGATGGTTTTGCGAGAGGGGCAGGTGTGCATGATCACCTGTTGCTCATGCGAGTGAGGCCGAAAGTACCCATGATGCATGTGCAAGTGAGGGCCCGAGGGCCCGTGACGCTAGCGCAAGTGAAGCGCCGAGCGTCTGCAATGCTCACTTGAGTGGGGCCCTGATTGCCCATGTGTCCCAGCCGGCCACTCACGCAGCCCAGTTGCAAATAGCTCCACAGACTAGTAGTGGGCCAAGGCCCATAGGTTGGGGACCCCCGATTTAGCCTACCAATTAAACAGAATATTTGTACTACATATTTCTGGGATGATTTCATATTCAAGTACCTTGACTCTTGCTAGGCCAGCTACACTTTGGTTAGTACTTCTAAACTTAATGCTCATTGCTGTAAGGAAGCCCTTTTTAGAATGCTATTATATGAAAAATTGTGGGGTATTTTTCCTTAGAGCAATATTCACATGTGTTTTCCTATCAGGAAGACAAGGCTGGAAAATGAGATAATCATCTATTTTCAGCCTATATGGTTTTAAATGAGTAAGCATACATGAACTGGTGGCTACTGTTTCACTCTAAATGATACCAATGATTGCTAATCATGCCACTGCATGCATGCATGAATAAATAATTAAATAAATGGGGAAAGGCAGAAAAAGATAAATGGGTGTTACTAATCCATTTGAAAAAAACATGCAACAACAGCTGATACATACAAAGGAGCCAACTGATAATTTTAAAACGTTTAAAATTTTGATCCACATTGCCTTCTTCACTCACAGAGAGCCTCCAGGTCTTCTAAATAATTTTCCAACTCAAGATTGTTCTTTTTCTCTCTTGCTATTTTTTTTATTTCTCTTATTTCCTTTGAGGCATGACCAAAATAGTAAAGATGTTAAAACATTTGACATCTGAGTAATTCCAAATATATAAGCTTCCTACCATTTCATATTTTGGACAGAGATATCTTTGCCCTGCTCTGTGTAAACATGGAATATTTGAAATCAAAATTCTTCCAGCCCTGTTAGAAACAATGAATACATTGAAAACTTGACAGCTTAAGGGAAAGAAGCCCATTTGGAAACACGATGTGTACCTTAGGGAGAGATGAGTTCACTGTATTCTGTTAAGAGAGTTTCCAAAACAGTTTCTTGATTGTTTAGGCAAGGGAAAACAAAATATACTCAGCTGTTCACACACAGAAATCCACACACACTGTAAATCATTAACACAAATGCAGAACTGAAGGAGCTATATTTGTCCACAAGGTGAATTACAAAAGGAAATCAGTAACCTGGTGGTTAAAAGGGTCAGAAGTCGTAATAGGTGTCTTGGTTCTTTCCTACTAATCCAGTGGTGGCGAACCTATGGCACGTGTGCCAGAGGCAGAACTCAGAGTCCTCTCTGTGGGCACGCATGCCATCGCCCCAGCCCCACCTCGCCCTGCAGCTACCCTGGAGGAGAGTCGCCCCCAAGTGCGGCCCGCATGGAGGAGCGCAGCCAAGGACATGGCAGCCGGGCAACGGGGATAGGACTCCACCCTCGCGCCCCGTCACATGCAGTTGATGCTGTGGGGCACAGGTGGAGGGCATGGCCTCCATGGTGCTGCTGGGCTGCCTGGGTGATCTGCGGCAGGCCGTGGAGGCAGTTAGTGACCCTGCGGACGGGCGGGGTAGGGGCGTGGGGGGTGGAGCGGGTGAGGCGGGGCAGGGCTGGTTTTGGGGCACTCAGTCTCTAAAAGGTTCGCCATCACTGTACTAATCCATAATACCATTGCTGGCAGCAACTACAACAAACTGCAATAACATTAAAATGACAATATGCACTTGTTGATGCCATTATGCAAATGCCATGATTTTGCACTTGTACCACAACAGCTAAAGCAAAGACATCATGGCACTTGTGTGATGACATCATCATGCATGTATCAATACTTGTCCTTCCCTTCAGCTGGTGTCTTCCATTACTACATTAGCTATGTCTTATTTTATTGATCTTTTTCTTTTATCATGTTATGCCTGTGCATTAGACATAACACTAGGTAGGAGACCTACCTAGCCTCCCTGCTAGTAAAATATGGGAGAGAAGAATCAGGAAAAATATCCAATGTGGTCAGACTCAACTAGGTACACCATGATAGAGAAACAGATCTTATACTGAACCACAGCGGGTCTAGCAACTTAATTCATATTAATTCAGAAATGTTCCATTGTTGCTGATTGCCAAATGCAGAGACAGATCCATGTTCTGACAAGATTGTCACAGATCTTATGACAGAAAATTAGAAGCAAATCAACAAGCAATTTCTTAACACAAAATGAAAAATTTAATCAAAATATTTAAAGAACTACTGCCTCTCTAATAAATTGTTTCTTGTTTCTGAGCCAGTTCTATGGCATGAAGCTTTACAACCCCTTGATTTTACTTGCTTATCCTGATATATAAGACTCTCTGAAAATTAAGGATCTAGAAAAACATGCTAGATCAGAGCTAAGTCTAAATAATAATAATAATAATAATAATAATAATAATAATAATAATAATAATAAAGTTGGAAGGGACCTTGGAGGTCATCTAGTCCAACTCCCTGCTCAGGCAGGAAACCCTATACCATTTTAGACAAATGGCTGTCCAGTCTCTTCTTAAAAACTTCCAGTGTTGGAGCATTCACCACTTCTGGAGGCAGGTTGTTCCACTGGTTAATTGTTCTCACTGTCAGGAAGTTTCTCCTTAGTTCTAGGTTGCTTCTCTCTTTGATTAGTTTCCATCCGTTGCTTCTTGTCCTGCCTTCAGGCGCCTTGGAAAATAGCTTGACTCCCTCTTCTTTGTGGCAGCCTTGCTTCTGCTACTTACATGCTTAGAGGCTATAGTCTTCCTTAATAGTCACTCTCCCCACAACTGGGTCTTCAGGATGATCCTGTTTGAAACATGTCATCTAGATAAAATAATTACTTATCACCGATGGATATCTAATAGCCACTGTGAAGCCTATCAATGGCCATTTCCCCATTAATGACTTAAAATGTCTTCATAGCATCATCCAAGCCATTGCTGAAGTGAGAAATATCCTGTCCCCATTGTGCCACAATAATGGTTGGATAATTCTAAGAGATGCTGTGTCATTAGTAGGAAACTGTACCATGACTGGAAATACTATTCTTATGGTAGAATTGTTTCTTTGTATTTTTATCTATATAATTTGCTTTATAATTTTATACATGTATCTGTGAGTGATTTGGGCAGTCTCTAAAATAAATAAACAAACAAATAATTAAATAACATCTTTTATCCTCCTTTATTTCATCTCTACTTTGATTTTTATATTTTCCTTTTTGCACTTTCCCCAGTAATTTCAATCATTTCAAATGCTGACAAGTCATAATGACGGACTGTATGGTGACACTATTATTCCACCTTCTTTCCTAAGAATCCTTATTTTACTATTGTAACAATTGTTAAAATTACATAGACAAGAATCCGATCTACTAATAGTCAAGGCAAATTAGTGCTAGAAAAAAGTTGACAGAATTCAAGGGACTGGATTTAGGTCTCTTCTGGGAGCAGAGTGATTCCAAACTGATGATGCCTCAGCCTGGTCACCTCCTACATGTTTGGAGATAGGGACAATGCCTTGTTTATCAGGATTAAGTGAAGTTTTGGTTTTTCGTTTCCTTTTACTCTCCCCTCCCCTTTATTTTGCATTTTTCTGTAATCAACGGAAGGCATATGCTGAAAACTATCGCAAATTCACTTGGCTTCTCAACTTCCTGTGAGATTTACCGAGGGATCCAATGATTTGGTAACTTAAAACTCAACTTAGGAGAAGCCCAGCTTTTCATGTTCTAAGTGACAGAGTAGATCCAATTAACATGGATTCTGGGTCTATCTTATAGATCCCAAAGAACAGGACAGATAGGTTAACACAAACAGAGATCCAGCTGATGAACTGCGACTGGTATGCACTGTTGAAGAATCTCAGTTGCATCATATAATAAGACAGAGCATTAGGCTGAAGGAAGTGCAGAAAAAGAGAAAATATCAATCATTTAAAAAAAGACACAACCAACCCCAAAATAAAAAAAAACCAAAACTACCTCTCTCGATATACATACATGTTGAGTTAAAATGTGATTAGTTTTGCTTTGTTTAATTTGTTGGATAAACCTAGTTAGCTGTGATTTCACATAAATTTTGATATGTAATTTTTTTCAGTCCTACTATAGGTCTATACAGTCCTCTACAGTTGGATCTGAGTCCACAAACTATTTTAAGTAAATTCAAAAATGTTTCCACAATGGCAAACCTTTTAGAGACTGAGTGATGGCGAACCTTTTAGAGACTGAGTGCCCCAAAACCACCACCCACCCCACTCTGCCTCCCGCCCTGCCTGCTCCGCCCCCTGCCCTGCCCATCTGCAGGGCCATGCACCGCCTCCATGGCCCGCCACAGATCACCCAGGCAGCCCTGCAGTGCTATGGCAGTCACACCCTCCGCCCACACCCCGCAGCAGCATCTGCACGCTATGGGGCATGAGGGCAAAGTCTTGTCCGTGCTGCCTGGCTACGTCCTTGGCTATACTACTCCATGCAGACCACGCACCGGGGCGACTCTCCTCCAGGGGGCTGCTGGTGAGAAGGGGGCTGCAGTGGGGGGCGGGGCTGGGGCGATGGCGTGCGTGCGTGCTCACAGAGAGGGCTCTTAGTATTCAGAATTCATTCTGTGCCATGAATGTTGCACTTGCAGGTTAGAAAGTAGATGATAGATGATTTCAAATTTTAATGAATGCGAAGTGCAACATATACAAAATGAGTATATAAGCACTAATTATGGAAACATTCCTCATATTTAAAGTAGCTAAGGGAATAAATTGAGACATTATTATATCTATCTCAGTTTTATGGCTTCTGTTTTTTATGCAAGTCAGAGGATGAAGGTTCTGAATTAAGGGCAAACTTCTAAGTCTAAGATGGAGATGGGAAAGGCGGCTATAATGCTTCAACCCAAATTCTCTCCAGCGTCATCTGAGGGAATGTTAGGAAGAGACCACTACAGCCTTCCACAATATCACCTCCCATAATCCACATTGTTTCAGATTTCTGGGAACTGTAAGCCAACATGTTTGGAAAACATCTGAGATGAGGAGAATAATGTAATCTCATTCTCCTTACAGGCTACTTTGGAAGTTGGAGAATGAATATGACATCTTCCTTCTATTACATTATTACTTGGCCCTCTTTACAATATCATTTTCACCCCATAGGGATGTTGTAAAAGATTTATAGAGATTTTGTAACTGTTCTTCAATTTTTCTGCTGGGCTTTGAGAATGTGTGAGATGAGAGAATGCCTGCCAGGGAGTGATGAGTCTAATACACCAGAGGACTCCAGGTGGAAAAAAGATGACTGAAACAAAAACTAAGAAAAGCTGGTTATAGACTGAAGTGAAACAATGGGAGAAACACATTTTTGTAAAACAAGGAAACCATGGCTTTTCCACAGACTAGAGTTTTTTAACTGGAGGAATCTCAATACATGCATGGAGAAGGGCGGGATATAAATTTAAATAAATAAATAAATAAAATGGAAAGTGTCCTTGTAAAAACTAGATTTTAAGGCCCACAGATGATTGCTGCTTCTGTGACATGCAAGAAATATTCAGGGCTTTCCAATGCTGAAGAACAGCTTGGCAGGCAGAAGGAATAGAGCTAATTACCTTTGTCACTATTTTCTTTTCTACCTAAAGTGAGCAGGAAGCATGTAATCTGTCCTGTCAGAGAGGAGATTGTGGAGGGTGAAGTCCCGCCCTTAGCCTTCTGCAACCCCGCATGCAGCTCCAAACTGTCAGTGCCAAACAGTGGGGGCTGATGACAAATATTTTGCCAGGCTAGGAAAGGAAAAGTGGGAAGAGCAATGTGATTCACAGGATTCATTGGCAATTTGGAATTTAGGCTGAGAGAACAGCAAGACCCAAAATGTAACTTCAGCTTTCCGGGTCCTTAACTCCTTATCCTACCAGCAAAGGAGTTAAATTGAAGAGCGAGCATTTATTCCTCATCATCTTGAACGAAATGTTTTCCAAATAATGTTCTTTCCATTCTGTTTGAGGCTACTTTGATCCACTCAGCCTACACCTACTAACAGCACTATCAAAAGGAGTTTAATTAGTGCCATGTACTGTTGCACAGTTTTTGAACCCAGAAGTCAGATAATGAGCTTCTTAGTTCCTATTAAATCCAGGCAGCAAACCTCTGTTGGAAACTTCTGAAATTCTAAGCAGGACACAGTTTGTTCAGGAGGACAAACAACCTTAAATGAAAGGAACAAAATGATCATCACACATCATTACTTCATACAGAGTGGGCAACCCAAGGCTGTCTAACTCTTTTTGGGTTCCCTAGCCTTTGGGTTCTCTGAATACAGAGACTGTCTACTAGTGACCTATCTCATACTTCCTAGTGCAGCTTAAGTCCAATAAAAGGGCAGACTTGTGTGTAAAGCCATTTTATTGCCAGAGTAACATTCTTCAATAACGTATTGCTTCCAAATTTTTCTCCAGCAGAGTGGGAGCATAATTCACGATAGCTGCATTGCTGTTCCTCGGAAATCATGCTCTAACAGGGTCTTGATTGTATAGGGGTTGCTGGGCTACTTTTTTTTTTTAAGATTGTTTTCCACAAATGTTAGAGCTATAGGATCCAGGATACAAAAATCCCGATGACCATTAAAGAGCAGCAAAAATTTAGAGCTTTCTGTACCCCTTTCCAGTGTCTCATGGTTCTTTTCCTCCTTGCTGCAAATCTGTGACAATAACTCCCATTTTGTTCCACTTCTCCCAGGAGAAAATACCCCTGTCCCATAGCACCCTCATTGGTTGATGGTTTCTTCAGTTACACAGCACCCCCCTCAAATTTCCCTACTAAATTGCTTAGCACTGGTTTCCCCAAAAGAAAAAGGTTTCCAAGGAGTGGGAGAGCGCAAAAGAGTTGCTCAGCTTGTATGCACATACTTCTCTGCTGTAATTATTCACTTTCAAACTCTTCTGAGGAATTAGAGCTGTCTTTAGGCTAATTTATTAAACAGAGGTTCAGCTACTGAAACTGCTTTTGCGTTTGCAGGTGTGCTACAGCCTGGGAAGAAGGAGGCTTCCTGGGACGCACAATCCAGACTTCCTGAGTCTTGAGTTCATCTTGTAGAGTGAATGGGCAGATATAAATCCAGGGACCTGGGTTCCCAGAGGCCCTGAACCCACTAGTGAAAAAAGATGTGCGTGGGGCTGCTGGAATTCCAGAGTTTTCAACCTTGGTAACTGTCTAGCCCCAGTCATCTTGCCTAGGGGAGTTAATGCAGTCAGCAAAAGACATTCATTAGAAGGCATGGGAAGTTGAGCAGGTGCTTCTTTAAATCATAAATTGCTAATCAGGTTCCTGGCATCTTGATTAAACTAGGGGAATAAAAATGGCTATTCATACAGCAAAAAGCCAGATTTGGTAAACAATTATTTTCCCACAACAGAAATGCCGGATGCCTCTTGCCTGTTGCTTATAATATTGCAGCAAGGCACTCCCAATGCCTTCCTCAGCTTCCAGTCTCCATGTTGCATATTCTGTTTCTCTTTGTTTGATTTTGCCACTAGGAAATCCCACTGTTTTATTCATGTATTTATTAATCAAATGTCCATGCTGCCTGACTCCCAACCAGTCCTGATGAACATTATCTGCCCTAATGGAGTGCAAGTTCCCACAATTAAAGACTAATGTTTCCCCCCCCCCATCAATTTGTTCTATGTCTTATAACTGCTATATGTTTTAATAAAGTATTTATAATGTTCTCATATAATAAAGAAAAGAATATTAATAGTTTTATATGTAGGTATAATACTATACTATTATACTAGTTTACAGTATATATAAATAGTATATATTTATATAAATATAGTACAGCCAAAGCTTGTAGCTTGCAAAAAGGCTCATGTGGGTAATTTGATGGAATACACATTCAGATGGCATATTTGCAACTCAGCCAAAGCCAACTTGGAAGCCATCCTTGGCAGATGGCCCTTGAAATATGCTTGCTGATTTGGCTACACCTATCCCACCTGCATTGGGAAGTTTGTATGAAAATCTCCCACTTGTTATGATGACTCTGAGCAGCTGTTTGTTTGTTTTTTTTCCTTCTCTCTTGCACCCTAGTTCTGCTTCAGGAGAGAGTCTCATTGGCTTCCAAGTTCCAACTGCTCTTTATCATGTTGAAGATTTCAGAGTTGGTCAAGACTGCTTTCCTTGCAATCTCTTCCAAATTTATAATTCTGACAAAAAGGCAGTTTTAGAGAGCAAGAAGACAGAAGTAATTATGGGCTACTTGCTTTGCCGCTTCTAGGTAAAGGGAAAGGGTGAATGAAGTTTTAGTGGGTACGAGAAAATGTGTACTGGAACTGGGCCTGAAAATAAGGTAGGATATTAGACTTTCTTCTGTGCAAATGATCCCACGGCACTGTGTGTTTGTGTATGTGGGGGGAGTGGACAACATCCCCTACAATTCTGATGGAAACAGAAATGTATGACAATAGTGCTATGAAATTTAACACGGTCAGGATACACAGACATATTTATCTTGCTAAACATTATATCATCCTAAACTGCAGATGGCATTCTTTCAAGGACATTGAATTCTGTGCAAGTATTAGCACTACAGAAACATTTTGTCATCTGAGGTTTGGCCACATATGTATAATAATATGAGTACGAAGCTGAATCCTGGCCCTGTTCAGAAATCCTTGCTGTTCAGAAATTATATGCATGAAGCATAGCCATCCCAAGTTATGCACGGGATGTTAGAATTGTCTGCACTTGGTCGGGTTAAATATTGCCTTCTTGATTTGTTGCATGTTAGCTCAGCATCTTATGATTCTTATTCTTACTGTAATTTTTTTTTTGTAGGTTTCAGAATGGAAGCTAAGCAGGGTCAAGCTACCAGGAAATATCTAGACTATTTGCTAGACTGGCAATCAAAGTAACATTCTGGAAGAAGGCAGTGGAAAAACTCCTTCTATAACATTGCCATGAAAACTGCACAGTCATGTCTATGAAATCATCAGGAGTTGATCCCAGCTCACGAGAATTTTTACCTATGGTGCTCTATTTATTTATAAAGCAAATGAGATAAATCAGTCCATTAGTAAAAGAAAAGAAGATAACATGCTGAGTGCTGAGGCAGGGTGTAGCTTTTAATTCACCCTGAAGCAATGGTCAACCAGATGGAAATGATTAAAGCCTCCTCCACTCTCTGACCAGGCAGTTCAGAAGCTGTGACCTGAATGTACAAACAAGCGCTTCGAGATGTGATACTGCAGATGTTCCTTCCAGTCATCATGGGCATTTGTCAAGAGTCTACATAGGTCAGCATCATGAAAGTCAATGTTGTGAAAAAGCTGACAGTGGCAAGAAGAGCATATGGAGCTGTGCTGAGCTTCTTTGCTGTATTTCACCATCCAGGTGGCTCTGCAGGAGCGTCATGTGAGTTTGCAAAGAATAAATCCAAATGTCATGTCTCACTTTAGGGCTGATCCTTGGCTACATTGTACGACGGGTGTTTCCGGATCAATGAGCAGCCTGATAGCCCTGAAAGCTAAGGCCAGTTGTTAGACGACTTGTTACGCAGACCTAGGCTTCTGCCTCATAGTAAAACAGTACAAGTCAGTAGCAAGTTTGGACTTGTAGTGTCAGGTTCAGTTTTGAGGCAAGCAATACATTTTAACAAAATCTAAAACAAAAAAAATGAGGGAGTTATCATTCCCTAATGTGTTTCCATTTAAATCTTTTGTTCTAAAGTAGCCTCGGATCAAACATCTGCAGCAAGTGTCATGGTTCCGATAAATGAAACCCATCAAAAAAACTTCCAGGCAAAATCTTCCTTAAAGAACATTTTATTCAGGAAACAATGTTAGCAGCGTTGACAGTAACATTTTGAAACCAAAAGTATGCTGGAAAGATTGGTTTACCAGATGTGAAGCCAAATTAGTTTTCCCACTTTGTGAGCAGCGATTCCCATTTCAGACAGCCTCTCCTCTCTTAAAACATCATTGTCCCTTGCCATCTTATCTGGAAACTTTGAAAAGAAAGAACCAGGAAAGCAGTTATGAGAATAGGGTGTTTATAATACAAAAAGAGACTAGGTAAGGGAATGAATTAAGTTAGAGGTGACAAAAAGGGCATTTCCAAAGTTGGGGAGGGCAAATAATAACATGTGACAAACGTGATGAGGTCATTTTGCAAATGTTCATGTACTTCTTTTTTACATTTATATCCTGCCTTTATTTTGTCTAACAGGCAACTTGTATAATACAGCCACCTCCTATTTTCCTGCAGTAACAACCCTATGAGGGGGGTAAATCTGAGAAAGAATGATTGTCCTAAATTTACCAGCTGACTTCTGTGTCTAAGGTAGAACTAGAAATCATGGCTTCCTTTTCTAGCCCAGTACCTTAATCACAAATGTAATGCATTGGGTTGCACTGAATATCATGATGCAAGTACCTAATTGTAGTCTTTGTATGATGCCATTCACACATAAGTCATCGATTTGATGCCCTCCTTTTTAGTTACCAGATCAAGACAAACTTTTAAATATTACTGAGGGTAGAAATCAGATGTTTCTTTAGTAAAAGTAATGTTTGAAATATATAAATAGCAGTCAGACCAGTGGTTATTATTACTATGAAAACAGAGTTTAACTATTTCTGAACTTCAGTTTGTGCTCTTTTGAACCCACATTTTCTGTTGCACAATTTCAAAAAGACAAACTAAACAGACTTAAAGAGCATGAGTGCAAAAAACAGGTTGAAGCACCAGAAGCAATGGGAAAATTGGGGGAAAGAGTGAAATATTTGGAAATATTGGAATACCCAATACATAAATCATAATATTGGCTATTAAATTATACTCCACAAGGCAGGAAAAAATAAAAGGGTTGGGAGAAGGGAAAATTTGGGTTTCAAGAAATCCCTCTCTCTTTTCCCCTGGCTAGGCCAACTATTTTTTTTCAAACAAAAAAAAAAGTAATTGTAATCTGCACTTAATTCTATAAAGCAACCCTCTTTTTAAGGACTGATTCAGGAAGCAAATGATTTTTCCATCTCATATCACTTTAATAATTGTCCTTGTAACACTCCTTGTTATTTTAGCAGACCTACAAATGCTCCACCCCCAAGTCCTCTGCTTACCTTTCTCTTTCTGGCTTTCCTCCCTCCCTCACTTTTGTCCATGTTCAGTCCTCATTATGGTGCCAAACCGATGTCACTGCTGCCTAGAAAGGGATGATCCTACGGATTATTACCTTCTTGTTGCTTCAGCGGAAAGAATGAATGAAGAGGAGCTACTGTGGTAGTCAGTCCCCTGGTGCCACCATCCTCCCCTTGGACAAAGGGAGATTGGCAACAGTCAAATGTGCAGATAGTCCATTGGTAACAGCTATTCTGTTGTCAATGATGGTTGTAGCTGACAATTTCAACAGTTCACTGCATTTGCCCGCTGTGTTTCAATCTAAAATCTCCTAGTCTGAGCTCTAAAGCTTTTCCTCATGTTAAAGGACATGTCTAGGAACTGAGAGTTTTAACTTAGGGGAAATTCCGCTGTCTGTCTGAAGTGGAAGAAGAACATTCTTTGTTGTAATGACTGAAACTGGGAAGGAAGGAGCAGAGAATCTCAGATGATGGAAAGGCCCTTTACTTTGTTCATATCCATGAAAAGATGGGAGAAAGACTGTCCATGGGGACTGGTGCACACAGGGTTCCTATGCTTTGTGGTAATTGTGTAGTATTGTGTAACATTCTGTAGTATCTGTGTAGATACTAATCTGTTCTGATCTGCACTAACATTTTATCTACTATGCTGGATTCTGAAAAGTTCCACTGCTCTTTGTTTCATGGAGATTTTGCTCTTAATTAGTTACTGAGTGTTAAAGTAGACGCAGGGGTGTCAAACTGCCGGCCCGGGGGCCAGACGCGTCATCACAAAACCGCGCCCACCCCATTGCCGGCAATGGCAAAAAAGTTCCGATACGTAGCGCGATGTCACGAGTTTGACATGTCTGAAGTAGAGTATCTGAAGATATTGTACTAGGAAGATACTAGTTTCCTAGAAACACTTGGAAGCTTGGCATTCAGACAAATCAGCCACCAATAGACACACAGAAATGAACCATATTTATACATCATTTAAAGGAGACAAAAAGCTAAGAAAGGAAGAAAAAGTTAAGAATACATCCTGTCCAGCAGCCAACACTTAGATAAGCAGGGGTTAACATCAGGCAAACAATCAGAAAACAATTCCCTAATCAAAAACTACCAAGGAGAAAACCACACTCCCAGCAAAACTGGCAGGTCAAGCTATTGTATATAAACAGGGAGCACTCTCATATTGTTGATGTTACCTAGTTTGCTAATGAAATGTTTACAAGCAAACAACCAAGCTCTGAGAGGACCAAGCACACCATGGTATCTGAAGGGTGTGAACTGAGACATGCCGTTATTGAAGTCAGACATTTGGGAGCATCTTCATTTTGTCTGTTTCATAAGGTGAATGAGAGTATTGTCTGAATGATCTACTTGTAGAAACAGATGTGTGGGAGTTCAGTGAGAGTACAACACAACACACACCTTTTTTTTTTTAAAGCCTGAGGCGCATTATTCTCTTTCTCTTCCCCATTTTGTACCCTTATTAATTGAGGGAATCTCCAGTAGATTATTTGTCTTTTCTGATACTTTGTTAGGTTGGGTCGCTCTATTTTTCTACAACTGCTTTTTTTTTAGTATTCAATTTTTAAAACTATGTTGAAGATACCTTGAACGTTATCAAACCGGAATGGTCATCTTAAATATTAATAGTCAAATCACTCACTTCTTGCCATTTTATTTCAACACATAAACTGATCCTCCTTACTCTCCTTCACTCAGTTCTGGATCTGAAGATATAGCATCTGTGGAATTACATCACCACAAAGCTTGGATATGACGATACCATTTTCCCCAAAGCCACCCAATGTTTACAGAGACATTTGTGGTTCAGGTACAGGCTCTATTCTATCCACAGTGATATTGTGGCATCCTCAGGATGATCAGACCATTCTTCCATTAGAAGCATGTTCTTCTGCCAATGCTCCAGAGGAGAGAGCAAAAAGCAATCCTCCTTTTCTCACCTGGGGTATCCAATTCTTTCCTGCACCATCAATAACAAGATGCTAAATCTGTCACTGAGGTTTGTGGGGTGGGTGGATTTGCGTCAGTGGGTGACTTTTATAGCTAAGAGAGTAGAAATTGGGGGGAAGGAGGGACTTCTGGAATGTGAAACAGCTGGTGTCTGAGTCATGGATCCAAAAGGCCTTCTTACTGGAAGGTTGAAGATGGGGAGTGGATGGCATTTATTACTGTCAATTTGGCTCTGTCATGAAGGAAAGGGTGGGAGGATCTGTCACCTTCTGGATATGGGCAAAAAGTCTTTCCTGGATTTCACCTCGTTGTGTTTTCTACAGTACTTACGTAGGAGCTGGAGACTCAAGATAGGTCTGGCAGGATGAGATTGAAAATATGTGAATCAGAGCTTCTTCTCCAATTCTCTCATCTTCTACAGGTTGGGGAGATGCTTTACCCATGAAAATTATTTTCTGATTAGCATTTCCCAGCCATACATTTTGCACAGCACTCAACTACGATAACTGATTTCTCTCTATGGTGCCTCCTTTGTATAGAAAATCTGTTAGAGATAAATTGTGCAAAATTCTGCTTTGATCAAGGGTGCCCTTTTATTCAGTCTAGACTTTATCTTGAGGTCAATAGATGTCTTTGACTTCAGTTTAAAATGTCATATCTTTCATTTTAATGAATGGGCAGAAACTCTTTATATTTCACAGTAAGAACTTAAAGTAGCATTTCTTAATCTTGGCAATTTTCAGGTACATAGACTTCCCCTCCTAGAATTCGTAACAATTGCTATTTTAGCTGGGGAATTCAGGCAGGTAGTCCATTCCTCCTGAAGTTGGGGAACATTGAGCTATACATTTTGTGTCCGTGGTTGTGTGGTCTATGAGGTGTTCAACATAAAAATAGGTCCCTTATCAAATTTATAGCAGAAATATATATACAAAAATATAATAGTGATTTTCTGGAAGCAAAAAGAATCTAAATAGGATATTAAGGGATTGAATTTTTAGCAATTGGTAACATCTTGAAATAAACATTTTGTTTTATAGAAATCCCTTGTTCTTCTCCTATGTTTATAATTTTCAACATAAATGCGCTTGCAGTTCCCTATTCCCAATCTCTGTTTCCTCTACCAAATGCAACATATTTCTGAGTTTTATCTTTCAAAGGCCTGTACTGAAACTCATAATGCTATAATCAAGGGAATGTCTATGTTTTTGCAAGACTAAAACCTGCAGGGAACATTGACTGATCAGCTTACTCATTTTTCCTCCAGGCTTGCACAGTACCTAAGATCTGTCCTTTGATCTGTAGGTTCTGCCCAATATATAGAGTTGTGAATTGACAAAAATAATCCTTCGTCTTCATTTCATAAAAAGAAAATCATTATCTCATCTCATCTGTCTAGATACATTTCTTAGAAAAGCTGCAAAAAAATAATTCAAAGGGACTGAGAGATGGAAGAGGACCCCATTTTCTGTGAGGGAAAGAAGAATGATTACAGATGCCATATCTGCCCTGGTTTCAGAAGGTGCTAAAATGAAAGAGGAGCAAGAAATCAGAGAGGATGTGGTATAAAATCAGGCCATCTCTGTGAGCTACAGAAGCACTGAGGAGTTTCCCATAAGATGAATGCCAGGAACTCCATGTATTTCAAAGGAAGCATTTTAAACCAGTAAGAAATATGGGAAGAATGAATAAATATGTTAGAAACAAGACTGCACTGATTTCATGAAATTAGACATTAGACAAGAATTTTACCGGAAGACTGCCAATTAAGATTCTTTTAAGAAAAAGGATGCCTGTAAGGTCCAAGAACTTACTTTTAATTCCTTGTCTGGAAAGATATACAGAGTCTTCATTTAAGTATCTACAGACCATTTCTTGCTTCTAAGTAACTTTAAGAAATAAAACTGATTGTGCTTACTAGAGAATTCTGCTTATTTCCCCCCCTAGGCTCATCTGGAGTCTTTAGACCTATCCTGTCCTTCTTCTGCAGCTGGCACAGCCTTATATAGCTCATTAATTTTTAGTGGACGTGGTCTTACTTTGGTATGGTAGCAAAACCAGAGTATTCATCCAGAACAGAACACTGGCAAGAGTAGGAAAGAGTCTCTCTTTCTCAACTTCTACTAGCATCAAGTTATTATTTTTTTCTTCCTCTAGCATGTATCCTCTCGAGTTTTTGCTTGGCTTAATAATGAACTTAACAAGGAAGAGAGAACTGTTTTTTAAACCAGACAATTTCAATAGTCAATCATATTTTTGGCATGGGACTTATTCTGTATTTTGCAAATGGGAGAGGGCTGAGGGCTTGTGGTACAAGTGGAACATGAGAAAGAAGCAGGTTTAGCAGACGGCAAGTTGTCTGAAATGAAGATTTCTTGTCTTCTAAGCAATCAGGATAACAATATGAATAGATACTCTGGTTCTCTTGAGATATTTTGGACTCAACTTGCATCAGCCCCAACTAGCAATGAGAATAGAAAAGAATGACAGAAGCAGCAATCAAAATATCTGCAGTCACTAGCATGGGGTTACTCAGCTCTGAAAACAATCCCCCTTTCAAGTAATTTTAACCAGAAGAGATATAGAAATACAGGAGGCAGAGAAATGATGAAGTGGACTAAGTTACCATATCAGTCTAATTAATATAAAGCACCATAAATCCAAATATCTCCATAATAATCCTTCTTGAGTAGCAAAGCCTTGCCCTGAAGCAAGAACAGAAACAATCCTAATTAAGCTGCACAATACTGACAGAATCAGGAAGTGCTTTAGGTTGTGACTCCAATTGTGTGCTCCTATCTCTCATTTTTACCTCAGCTTTTTAATTTATTCTGTTTGTCTTCTTTCTTTGCCACATATCCAAATAGGATATTGAGGGTGAATGAACAAAGAGAGTCTGCAATCCACAATATGTAAGAGGCACAAGACAAAGCAGAGCAGCCTGTCTTAAAGTCCCCTGAAAGTATCAGAGACAGTGGTGGGATTCAACCGGTTCGCATCACTTCAGCAGAACCGATAGCTAATTTTTTGTTGCCCAGGCCCAGAATGGACTTCTGGAAGCGGCATCCACACAGAGAACAGGTTGTGCACATATTTGAATCCCACCACTGATCAGAGAGCAAGGCATGATTCAAAGGGGATTGATGGCGGAATGCCGATAGAAAGGTAAATACTTCTAGAAACTAAATCCATGGTGACTATTCCATTTCCTTTGGTTCAGAACTCCATGTACTGAAAGAGCCTTTCCACATAGAACCAGGACCCAAAATACCGCAGCCCTCTTCCTGAGCGACTCCATTCTCCCCCCTGAATGATAAAGCTCAAAGCAGAAAGTTGTTAAAAGGAGTCATGGTCACATCATTCATGAGCAGCCTGCAGCCATCTGGACCTTCTGTGTGGTGGAGACAATCTGTATAGGAAAGAAATTGGAAGGATGTGCCGGAACTCCTTTAAAAGGGCAACCAATTTCATCTAATGGAGTTGTTACATGAGCACAGGAGGTGATTATACCATACAGGATAGCCACTGAAATGTTCTACTATTAGGAGTGTTTAAGAAAGAAATGGAAGGAAAAATGATTTATATTAGCTAGTAACTACCAGAGTAAATAATTCCAGCTAGGAAATTTAATTTTGTTATTGCTGTTCTTTTTTTTTTTCATTTTGTAACATGACAGTCTTTGGCTGTTCAAATAAAGATTGTCCATATTTTGAATATATGTATGAGTATGTCTGTATAGTTACAAAAGCTTTGAGGGTGAAAAACTCCCAAATGGCTCTATTTTATAAGACAAGAGGTGGTTCAAGGGGATGGGGCATTGAGAGGGAAGTGGATAAATTATTAGGGAATATCATAATTCAGTGTTGGAAGTGAAGGCGATTAGTTTTAGTTCAAAATAAACTGGAATTCTCCATGTCAAAATGAACTTTCCTGAATCAGTAATATTATCCAAAGCACTGGAAGTAAGTGAGTAACATGGTCTTCCAGCTGTAGGTACAAAAACAAAGTCCTAAAGCCCTCTACACCTGGGTGGTTATAATACAGATATAAAGAGGTGGGGGTACGTTAATTTCTCCTCAACTCTAATTGTGACCTTGTCTTTTTTCTTTACCTTAGAAAAAAAAACTTGTAAAAAACTAGAAAATTTTGGGTTCAACTACACAGTGAAGCAATGAATTTTAAAGATTAATGTTCAACAGAAAACCGAACTTTTCTTATTGGGACTAATGGACAGACAATTAGAAAAGATTTATGGACGATTGTTTCTTGTAGTGAGATTATCATATGCACAAAAATGGAAAGACTCTGAAATAGCCGCAGTGGAAGAATGATTAGTGAAGATGATAGCATTTGTTTGATTAGGGAAAAGACAATCATACATTTGTCCGAGACTGGAAATCTTTATGGACATTTGCTGATAACACACAAAAAATGAACCTGTGATTTATAGGTTTGATGATTTATAAAGGTAGAATTTGGAAAGAAGAGGGCCACCGATGTTATCTTAGAGAGAGAGGTTATAAATGCATTTATAACTCTGGTAAAGACAATTGGAAGCTAATTCTTTTTATCTTTTATCTTTTTTCTTTCTTTTTCTTTTTTTCTAAGCTTCCCAGCCTCTTTTGCCACTGCCTGATTGATTGGGATATTGGGTTTCTGATTGCTGGCCCACAAAGATAAAGCATGTCTCCCTTCAGGAAATGATACTTGGATCAGTGATGTTGTAGGAACCCACCCTGCATCTTTCCTGGGCAGGGCTAACAGATTTAAAGGAGCAAAAGGAGAAACTTTCTGAAGTCACAATTCACCTATCAGATTTTATGCAGATGTTGAATCAAGTCTGCTCTCAGTGTTCTGTGATAAACTGGAATATGGAGCCTTGAATCCAAAATGCACATGGTTAGATATGCACCATTTCAATATCCCCAGTTTGAGATGTGTTCATTATCATTACTTTTTTTTAACCTAGTAGGCCAGTTTTCAGGAAGCTAGATAGTTGAATGTCTGTTGGGATATGCATCCATTCTATTTTTTAAGTGCCCAAATTATTTTGTCTATTAGAAGATAATGCAGAAGAGCTGTGTTAAACTATGACTGCCCCAAATCCAAAGGAGTCTGATGGACCTTTTCATAATCTTCACATAAGCTTTCATGAGCCATAGCCCACTTCATCAAATGCAATCATGAAATGAGCTGTAGCTCACAAAAGTGTATGTCTTTTAATAAAACGTAACAGTCTGAAAAAGTGCCACCAGAGTTCTGATTTTTTTTTATTACTCCAGAAACATACTTGCAATCAAGTCAGAAGTAACTGTGGTCCCAGATCAATGCAATTGGGTAGCAATAAAATGTGGTCCTCCTTTGTATTATGGTTTATCATGATTAAGCTCAGAATCTAATTCATAAAAATGAGTCAAATAGAGGCCTACACAATTCATTCAGAATAACAGCATAACAGAATAACAAGTTGAAAGGGAACTTGGAGGTTTTCCAGTTCAATCCCCTGCTCAATATAACCCTGTAATATTTCAGACAAATGATTGCCCAATCTCTTCTTAAAAACCTCCAGTGTTGGAATTGTTCCTCATTCAGAGGAAAGGGGCACACTGATAAATTAAAAATAAAGGAATTCCTGCCATGGCAACCGGCTGTTTGGTGAGTAGTGGTGCAGGGACAGCAATGAGCTGGCAATGCTGCTGTGGCCTGGAAGAATTGGAGATGCTTGACAGCCTGTTTATTGGGATAGTAATAGCAATGGCATATCCATTCTGGAGGTGACAATGTTTGGTGGCAATGGATTTGCTGAGGTTTTTTTTAAAAGCACTAGTGGGTCACACAAGCCTGCTTGGCAGGCTCCATCTTGTGCAGGCTTGGTCTAGATACAGAAGCTCTGCAAGATAAAATATGGCAGTTTACAAAAGAGTTTCTATTGGTGGTAAAGATTTTCTAAACCTATGTAAAACTTTAGAAAACTCAACTCTGGTTCTTCCCACATTTGACCCCATCATGAACACCAAGCATGTCAATGCTCAGCCACAGAAGGAGTCCTAAAAACTTTGCAGAGTGACTGTGTGAGAGTTGAGGCTTTGCTTCAGAGTAAGGTTTCTCCTTGACATGTTGATTCTGAGTTCAGATTCTTTCTCTTGCTATTCATTTCAGGATCGAAAAGGAAGCTGAAGCCATCCTATCTTTTTTCTCAGGGAAAAAAAGTCAGGTAGAAATCTGTTTTCCCTTATTAAGTGAATCCACCAACTAGGATTTCTCTGTTGTTAATGATAGGTCTATATGGGGTCATTGTGTTGCCAAGGAAGGAACATGTACATAATTTTGGAATACTCCTTGATTCATCTTTCTCAGTTGCTGACTGTAATAGGTTTGGAGGCTTCTGATGGTTTCAACATTTTCAAATGGTCTATCAGTTTCTACAGATCCATGGATAGGCCCAGCCAGAAGACTTTAGATTATGGTAACTTTCTCCCTAGAGTTGGAGCAGGAAACTGGTGTTACAATGAACCAGCTTGTTGAATCATAAAACCAGTATTGTTAATAATAACTGTTGGCAGCTGCCTGAACATTGGAGCAGGTGTTTTTTTCAGACTTAATTGGATAAATTGAACCCTCTGCATGCAGAAAAGGCATTTTATTACTGAATTACAGCCTGTCCATTATTGCAATAAGCTACACTTAGGGCTGTCTTTCTTTTTATTATGAAAGAGGCAAGTAGAACAAACTGTGGCAGATGTTTGCGGCCAGGTATAACTGGGAGAAATCAAATGTAAGTTGCATTTCGAAATATATGCATTGGTTGCCTATGGACTTTGTACTAAGATCAAGAAGGAATGTTTAAAGTATTAAATGGCTTGGACCTCAGTACTGAGTGCCTCG
The DNA here is from genome assembly GCF_001527695.2 of Protobothrops mucrosquamatus. Taxonomy (NCBI): domain Eukaryota; kingdom Metazoa; phylum Chordata; class Lepidosauria; order Squamata; family Viperidae; genus Protobothrops; species Protobothrops mucrosquamatus. The sequence continues at coordinate 432,435 of NW_015386191.1, read as the reverse complement.
ATCGACCGACATGGCGTACCCTGGTTTACCAGGGTTGCCAGACATATGAACACAGAAGGACAATCTTGGCACAAGAGAAGCGAGCACTCCGTAAAGCCAGAGCTGCAAATGCTGAAGAAATAGTGTCCACATTTCTCTGTTCAGTATGTGGCAGAACATTCCGTGCTAACATTGGTCTCATCAGCCATCTACGGACACACCGCTGATGGCCCATAATCCATAAGATGTCAAGGTCTTCATCGAAATCGATGGACGAACAACACACTTGTATGTACCTTCCAAGTATTAAAGTCTACAGAGGGCTCTCTTTTGTATCTTGCAGGTGGAATTATACTTTTTGAAGCAGAGATTTTTCTTGACTTTGGTATTTGACCAAAGATAATTTTGATTTAAATTCGGTGTCATGTTAAAATATTATAATTTATGCAAGAATCTGAACAGGCTGAATACAAAAGCACGTTTCATCTTGCTTATCAATACCAATGATATTGATGGGAATTGAACTGTATCCTTTGAGTATTATTCAGATGTTCTCTTATATCACACTCTGTGCTTCTGTGTAAATTGGGAATATTTTAACAAAATATGTAAATAAAACTGGAGGACTAGTTTGGTGAACAGGGCTCATTTCAATTGTCTCATTTTCTTCCCATGCATTCTTTGAATGTAGATTGACACACAGAAGACACATTGTGATAATCTGTTCATCTGAATTGCTGAAAGAACCTTTTTGGTCAACCATTCCTACTCTAAGTATTATCCTTTCTTACTAGACAAAAGCATCAGTTGTTCCTAACACGTTCAGGTTTGTTCTACCTATAATTTTATTTTGGAATTACTGGAATAAAGATATTAAGAAAATACAGGTAGAGAGATCCTGGGCCTCTACTGTAATTATTAGAGGCTGGAAGGGAACATAAGTGAAAGCATTCTAGAACAACTCATCAAACAGTTGTTGCCACAAAACAAGAGATATTCGTGATACATTTGAGCAACATGGACATCTGTTGAGTTACGGGCTTAGCCAATCATATGTCACAGACAGTCAGCTTTTACAAAGAAAGAAGGCTTAATGAGCTGGAAAGGGAGCTCAAAAAGACCATAAACTTGAGTGGTCGAATGAGATGGAAGAAAAGCTGAATACAGAAATGACAGTATACATCAAAAACAGTAAGAAAAAGGGGGAGGGAAAGAGTAAATTATACTAGGTTGTAAAAAGAAAAAGATAAAGACAAGAAAGATGCTTACTAGAAAATATATTGGAGGAATGTTTTTTTTCTGTCTTTCAGATTAAACCCTATTTCAAGTTTATACAAGTTGGAAGGTTTTACTTTTCCTTGCATACAGTATCAGTTTATACACAGAATGTAAATGTAGAATTCTGCATTAAGTACAAAGGTATATTATTATTATTATTATTTAAATTTATATACCGCCCTATCTCCCTTACGGGACTCAGGGCGGTGAACAGGCAATAATAAAAATCACAATAAATATTAAATAAAAAGCCTGCTCTAAAATACCCCATATAAAAACCCCTACCAAAACACAATCAAAACTACGCCAGGCTGGCCGCATGGAATAGATGGGTTTTCAAGGCTCAGCGAAAGAGGCGCAGGTCCGTAGTTGTACGTAGGTCGGGGGGTAGGTCATTCCAGAGGGCAGGAGCTGCCACAGAGAAGGCTCTCCCCCTGGGGGTCACCAGCCGGCATTGACTGGCCAATGGCACCCTAAGGAGGCCCTCTCTGTGGGAGCGGACTGGTCGAAGGGAGGTATTTGGTAGGAGGCGGTCTTGCAAAGATGCAGAGATCTGTCATAGATGTAACCAAATCAAAATCATCAATATTTTTCTGTATGACAAGGAACTTTGGAATCCATCAAGGCATGGGGAACTAAGGGCTACATGTGGTTCCTGGCCCCACTTTTTGCTTTTCCACTCTGAGTTTTAAAGTATAAATATAGCTATAGCTCACTGACTCAATGTATCATATATGGCACATACTGATGGATCAGCCCAAAAATCTGGTAAGTGGGTAGTTAAAGTAACTACCTAGCTCCTGATGAATAGTTCACAAAGAGAGCCTAGATACAGCCCTCCCCCCCACACACACATACAACTCATACTCATGTTCCTCAGTAATTGATGTTCAAGTCATACTGCTGCTTATACTGGAGGTAATACAAAGCCTGTAAGAGAAGGAATGGCACAACCTGGGAGTGGACTTAAAAGAGCCTAGGATCCTTTAGCTAAGTTCAACCCCCTTGAATTCCATGGACCTTTATCTAACTCCAAGCATATACTAACTGTTAGTTGAGAACATTCCTGTGTGTAGGCTGTTTGGCAATAAATCACATGTGGACCTGGTCTTTCAAGCCTAACATAGCCATTATAATTATAAGCTATCAATCCTCCACAAATTTTCCTTAATCCCTTCTTGCAATCACCAACCAAGCACTCAAGCAAATTCCATAATTAATCAATGTGAAAAATTACTGCCTTTTATCTGTCCTGTACTTCCCATTGTTTGGCTTCTTTGGCAAACACCAAGTTCTAGACTTATAAAGGAGTGAGTAGCCCGTGTGGGAGAAAATGACCAGGATGCCTGTATGTGAGGATTCAGTTATATTGTAGTATATTAATTATAATAGCATTAATGCTATTATAATGAATACTATTATAATACTATTATAGTAAATACTTCATGTTTGAATTGTGAAAATATTTGGTAATCTGTCCCCTGGGAGGGTTGGAAGAACTTGAATCTAAGACCAAAGCAACACCTTACACCTGAGTGGTACTTTGGAGCTGAAGTATTCTGAAGTGGATCGGAGGAGGGTGAAAAAAGGTAGAGTGAATTCAAATGGCCTGGCTCTTTCATAACATGACCATCTAGGTCTAGGGGCTAAAATAATAGGCTCCCGACAACTGCTCAGAACTATAATGTAAGATCAATATCAGGAAGTCAGAAAGAATTGTGCATTAACACAACCAATGCTATAACAAATAATTGTGACACATATAAAAACAGCATCCATGTTGGCCTATCTTTCCTTCTCCTTATAGGTAATAAGGCAATAATGATGATGTTCAGAATACTTGATCAAGACATCCAATCTTCCCCAAATTGGCACCCTCCAGATATGTTTGGAGTATAGAGTTCCATCATCAAGTAGTAACTCATCTTTTCTAGAGACAGTCAGGTTGGGCAAGGCTGCCTTAAAATAATATTTGCAGTCAGAGTGAGTTGGAGTTATTGATATAATTTGTCAAGATAAGGGTATTTGTATTTAGGAATGGTTTAATCACTTAGTTGATGGTAAGTGGCTTTTATGCTTTGTGTACTGATTATTCACTGCATTTAAATGTTATGCACAGAAAGATAGTTTACAAATCTTATAATCAATATATACATAATTTTGAATAAGAACAATAGCACTGGTTCTGCTGAAATTGCTACTAAAATACTATTATACTGTGCAGCAACTTGTAATATCAAGACTGTAAAAACCACAAATAGATTATGCTGCATATTTTCAAAATAAAGAGAAATAACATTCCTTCTAAATGGTTCAAAATATGGAAACTCTTCGAAGAAAACATTTCCATTTTAACTGAACATGTATTTTCACAATATTTTTAAAAGCAGCTGATACGAAATAGAGAAAAAATCAAGTGATCATTAAAGTTTGCATTGAAGAGTTCAAAACATATTGAAATAAAGTCAGCTGCAAAAGGATATAAAGGCTTGGATTCATGTCTAAAAACTATTAGAACTGGTTTTAAAGTTGCATCAGTATCAACAAAACATTAAAGAGAAGAAGGGAGGGAGATACTTAGTAAGAATGGAAAGGAGATGTGGATATGGCAAGGCTATTTAGTGCATTCTTCAGACTTAGTTAGTCCTAAAAATATTAACAGTGATCCTAGTGAAGGAATTATTGATGCAAATAGAAAGGGATAGCATAAAAAGAAAAGATGTTGAATTTAATGTGACTGTGGTTGGAAAAAACCTCAGAATTTTAAGAAGAGTCATGTGAAATTTGGTTTGTATCTGACATTATTCATCTGACATCATATCCATCAAATTATTTATATCATGTTATATCTTATATCATATATATCATTTTATATTTTATGTCATTTAACATCTCATTCAAAGACTAGCCAACCCAAATTTATGGGAGGTTCATGGGGCATGAGAGCAACAGTTAGCAAAATTGACCTGAAATTCTAACTGAGCTCAATGAGATTTACTCCCAAGTAATGTGGATAGGGTGATAGCCTTTATTAGTGTGTATCTTGAAGATGAGATTCTCTCCATGTGAAAACATCAAATTGTATATAATAGACCAGGGCCACTTGTGATATATCTAATAAAATCTGTTTTTCCTATGAGGTAGCTGGACAAGAACTGGGGTAACTAGAATCACTTCAGAAACCCCAAAGTAGAATAGAATAGAATAGAATAGAATAGAATAGAATAGAATAGAATAGAATAGAATAGAATAGAATAGAATAGAATATTATATTGGACACGTGTGATTGGACAGACAAGGAATTTGTCTCCAGTGCATAAGCTCTTAGTGTACATACAAACAACAAGTGTACATACAAACAATAAGGCAATATAATCATCAGATAATAATAGGAGAAGGTAATAGAAAAGATGAGATAACAATGATACAGCCACACTACAGGGGTAAATATCCTTAGACATAAGACAGTACTATGGTAATTAGATCTTCAGCAGAATGATGAGGGGAAACCCAAAAGTATGGTAAATGTTTGAATGTTTGAATGTTTATTATATTTATATCCCGCCCTTCTCCTTACGGACTCAGGGTGGCTAACAGCCAGATAAAACAACTACAAAATACAAAATACCAATACTACAATTAATATCTACCATGCATGTTAAAAAAAATAATTTTATTACAGAAAATGAAAATATAAATTATTATATAAAGAGGGCAAGTTGGACATTATGCATAGCCTGAAAAAGGAGGGTAAGGAAGTGGTTAAATGGAAGCAGAAACTTTTATATTTAAAGATAAATTCACACATTTTGCAGTGAAGAAAAAAGCAGAATTTCTCATTAGGTTTTTGCTACTGATTATCCTACTCAAAGAACAGCATTAATTTCAACACCTCAGTGTGAGTTGATCTTCAGAAAAAGGAATACAGCTGAAGATGGAAGGACATTTCGGGAGAAGAAGGCAGGTAAAATCATCTGCTTCTTATGAGAGAAGATTGAAGTAAGGTAGCCTCTTTCTGCCCCAGTAAAGAAACTGAGAAAAATATATTCTCTATTCTATACTGAAAGTCCAGTATATAAAATACCTTGGAATTATTTCATCAGAAAAAAGAGAATAACCACATCAAATGAAATTCTGTGAGCAATAATTGTAATAAGTTAACCTGATGAGTAGAGTCCTCAGAATGAGGAAATGGGAAGCAATAAACAGCCTGTGATAGTGTAACAATATTGGCTTGATGAAGAGATTACTATTTGGGGCTCTATGTCCTGTGACAGATTGTTAAGGTGCTGGTCTACAAACCAGGAGACTTTGAGTTCTAATTCTGCCTTAGGTATGAAAACCAGCTGGGTGACTTTGGACCAATCACTTTCTCTCAGTCCAACCCAACTCACAAGTTTGTAATTGTGGGGAAGATAGAATGAAGGAGGAATATTGATACATTTTCCATCTTGAGTTGTATATGAAAAAAGTAGAATAAAAAAAATGGCATCCTGCTTTCTTCAAAAGAGAAGACAATTGAAAACCTTCAAGCAACTTTTGTGGGGTTTGATTGGAGATACACCCTAAGCACAATCATACTTTCTTTTTGTAGAGATAAGTGGAGGATATCACTTAGTATTGACAAAAAACTGTTATAGATCTGAGATGTTATAATTCTTGTTAAGATACCTTCTGAAGAACAATCCCAGTAGTGCCTTTTCTTTTATGCCTAGTTCCCAGAATGAAAGGGCAAGGAATATGGAAACTGCTCACCAGGGCAAGTGAACAGGTAATAATACCAAGTAGGAAGAATCACAGAGACAGGCAAAGTTGGCGATGGCTATGCAGATGGAGAATGATTCTCAGCAGGTACATAGTTATTCCAAGCCTTGGCACTGGAATAATACTTCAGAATTAAGCAGGCAGGAATTGAAGATTTAACTAGATTGGTACCATTGCTTTCCTTTATGCCTAGTTCTAGACTACATTTAATGAGGACTGTTGGTGCAACAGTCAAGGTGAAATATAAGACAAGGTTTCCCCAAGTCAGCCTTGACTCCTGGTGAATACAGGGGAATAGTCATCTTGGCAAAAATAAAGGGATTGTCAATACATTTTCCCAGGATTTTTGTTACTTCTCAGATTACTCTAGTTAATTTCCCATCAATAACTAAATCAGTTATTGGACCTGGGTATCTTCGGACCTGGGTATCTTCGAGACCGTCTTCTGCCGCAGATTGCCTCCCATCGACCGGTACGCTCCCACAGAGCGGGCCTCCTCAGGGTGCCGTCGGCCAAACAGTGTCGGCTGGCGACCCCCAGGGGGAGGGCCTTCTCTGTGGGAGCTCCCACCCTGTGGAACGAACTCCCCCCAGAGATCCGGATTATTCCGGATCTNACATGGCTTTTCCATCAAGCGGGATTGGCCTAGGGGGGGATTTTATAGGGATTTTAAAGGGATTTTATAATATTAACTTAATACAGGTTATTTAATATATATTTTAATTTGGCTTTTAGAGATATTTATTGTATTGTACTGTTTTTATTTACCTGTAAGCCGCCCTGAGTCCCTCGGGAGAAGGGCGGGGTATAAATGGTATTTAAAAAAAAAAATAAAAAAAAAATAACTGATTAACATGTGATCAGCCTATGTTAGCTTTGTTTTGTCATCTGTTGCAACAAACTTCACTGTAGTGAAGTTCCAAATGTCACATAAATTCTCAATGTTATTTCTTTATATATATCTCCCCTGCAGATCCTTCTTCAATGACTCTTGTATCTACTGCAAATTATTCAGCCACTTGACAAATTACTGTAACCATATATATTTCCAGGGGTTGCCACAAAGTAGAGGGGGTCAAGCTATTCTCCAAAGCACCTGAAGGCAGGACAAGAAGCAACGGATAAAAACTAATCATGGAGAGAAGCGACCTAGAACTAAGGAGAAATTTCCTGACAGTTGGAACAATTAATCAGTGGAACTACTCGTCTCCAGAAGTTGTGAATGGTCCAACACTGGAAGTTTTTAAGAAGAGACTAGACAACCATTTGTCTGAAATGGTATAGAGTTTCTTGCCTGAGCAGGGCGTTGGACTAGAAGACCTCCAAGGTCCCTTCCAACATTATTATTATATTATCAGTGCTTTTTTTGTAAAAAAAAAAAAAAAAAGGTGCCAGAACTCACACATGTCATACAACCCGCCTTGCCTACCCTACAAGGTTCCATCCAAAAAAGGTGCCGGAACTCTGTTCTGGGCGTTCTATGACAAAAAAGCCCTGATGATGATGATGATGATGATGATGATGATGATGATGATGATGATGATGATGATGATGATGATGATTAGTAGTAGTAGTAGTAGTAGTAGTAGTATAGTAGTAGTAGTAGTAGTATTAGTATTATTAGTGTTGTTGTTGTTGTTTTCTATGTGAGCATTAGTGGCCAAACAATACCATATTGCCTCTGAGAACAAAACCTCACAACTTTTGCCATACAAACTGAATATTCTCATTCTGAATGGTAGCACTTATGAAGCAAAGTGCCAAGTATTAATAAAAATAGCCATTTGATATCTGAAAAATGAAATACATCTTGGAAATGAATAATCAATAATTATTATGTGGTTTCTTTAGCTAGATATTCCACCATTATGGTTTGCTGATAGCCTTTCTTTGTTACCATACCTCAAACCACCTTTTCATTGGAATTTAAAATAACTGTACCTATTTTCATTACCTTCTGTTGAAAGGCATTTTCTCACATCTCCTAGAGAATAGAAACTGTCATGATGTTTTTAGATGTGTTAATTCATTTAACTTTGTAAATTTACAACTGTTCATTCTTAGGCACTGAGGTTGACCTAAAAAGTAATCTGAAGTGTGGGAAATGTAAATATTGACTAATTAGCAGTCTTATTTTCTCTCATAAAACTTGATATTTTTACCACTTTGGCCTCTTGTTTGATTGCATTCAATATTTTTCCTGTTCTTCATATCCCACTGCCCAATAAAAGCACTTTTCTTCCTTTTCACCAAGGCCAGCTATTTTTCTGGCTTTATAGATCTCTCATTGTCCCAATACAATGATGAATAGTTTTTTTCATCAGATTTCTCCTTTTTTGAGCATCATACATACAAACACACACACACACAAAAACCTGCCTCCCACTAGTCTTCACTGGTTTGTTCCTGGATGTAATTTTTTGTTTCCTCTCACGGTACAGGTGTCATTTTACTCAGCAACACTGAGGCATGGTGTTATCACCTCTTTCAGTTCCTGCAAAGGGTCACTTTGCATACATTTAAGCTATCAGAACTGCCACAGGCTGTAATTTATGTTAACATTTAGCTCCTGATTTTATATTTCCTCTGTTTATACCACGTGAATGCATGCGACTAAGGAGGTTTGTTCTTGCTCACAAGAGCAGGTCAGCGAGCCCTTGGCTGCCACAAAGACATACACTAAACTTCTTATTTCTCTGACTAGGAAATCATGCCTATCAATGAAGCCTCACGGGTTAAAAAAAAAAATGGTCAGTGGATTTCAGTGCTGCACCCAGACAGATTTTCAAACCCCTTGCTGCAGATGCACCTGACTGAGAGTTAAGCCTGAAATGAACAAAATGGTTTATCACCTTTGAAATGGAGTCCAAACCGTTAACATCTATGAACCTCTTCCCAAGCTTGGAGAAAAGAAGAGTGAGGAGGAGACGTGATAGCTATACATAAAGCTGTACATACAGGGAAGATAGTCAAGAACCCTCTTCTATGTCCAACAAAAGCTAGGGCTAGAGATAACAGGAACAAATTGCAGGAATCTAGAATATTTTTTAAATATAAGGAAGTATTAGCTGAAAGTAATGTATAAAAGTGGAATATTCTGCTCATGGTAGTTTTAAGGAAGAGGCTGGATAGGTACTTTCTGAGATAGCCACTTCTTGAGAATGAATTAATTAATTTCCCACACATTGCAGAGCATTGGTCTATATCAGCTCCCAGAATCCCCCAACTAGCATGCTGGGAGATGAAGTCTATACACTATAAAGTTACTGAGGTTGAGAAGCAATGAACTACTAGATGACCCTTGTGCTCCCTTCCAACTCTCCAATTTTCACATAACCAGCTTCTTTGATGCAGCAATGTGGTCAGTATTATATTTGCCTGTTAGGAAGACTAAAAGAGATAAAAGAAAAAGGGGCAAAGAAAATGGGATCAGAAGGAGCCTGATTTCGGTATCAATTTATTAATCAGAGAAATGCTAAGAAGGATTTTCCATCTTGATTCAGAAATGTATAAAACTACTCATTTTTAATACATCAAAATACGTCTGTCAAAAATCATAGCACTGCTAGATGTGAAACTGTCCCTCCAGGGGATGATGGGTAGGTAGTAATAGCTTTAATGAGATGCGGTGATGGAAACTGTTCTTTTATGGGCTGTTGCTTATGGGAAGATTGCCTAAACTAAGCAGCACAATGTATCCATTCTATGACATGCCTTCTTCCCTGTTCATTTTGCTTCCATTTACCTAAACTGGGAAATATTTCAAGGCATTTCATTCAAAGAAGGGATTGTCAACCCCTTCAGGGTTTATTCATGACATGGGGCGTTTGGCTCAAAGATAGAAGGGGCAGAGCAAACAAGGTCCCAGAGAATCAGGGGTTTTGGTTGCGATTCTTCATAGTAATGAATTTGTAAACAAAATAGATTGGGAACTTGTTTTGGAGCCACATTTTTTTTTTTACATTTAATCTGATTTTGAGAGCCAGAACTGAACTTGAACTGAACTCATTTGGCATGCAGTTCCCTGTGTTTTTGCTATCCAAGTATCTGCTACAATGCCTTTGGCATGGCATGTGAGATAAGCTCTTCTTTCTAGATTTCAGGGATTTGTCTGTAACCCCAAAGGATCCTTGCTTAACCTGGGTGCCCTAGGAATGGGAAGTTCAGAAGACAACATAATAAACACGAAGACGCAGAATGGCAGAAGCTGAGGAGCAGAAAGAGCTATGAAAAAGCAGGAGCTCTGCAGAGAAAAAGGAGGGGAAAGAGGAGGTTAGGAGCTCTTTTTCACTAGCTGTGTGAAGCTGACAAAGACTCCCTCCCACAGAAAGCTGGTAGCAAAGTACAAATGAGAAGAATACCTGGATGGAGAATTCTCTCCCACTTCTCTCCTATTTACGCTCTGGATAAATGCTAAGTATAAATTAGAAACCGGGAGATGTTTCCAAAATATCTCATGTTGAAAGAAGAACTTTCATGAACAGATAGGAACCCAGCCATGATGAACACTGTTGGATCGCGCAGGCAGTAAGACACGAGTCGAGTGACAGTCAGCTCTTGGTTTATTGGCAAGGCATAAAGTAAATCCGGACTGGCTCTCTGGGCCAGGGGAGCCCTCTTTTATGGGATTCCCCTGGCTTGTAATCACACAATTCCATTGGCTGGCAAGACCCTGTTGCTAGTTAGCCAACCAGCAACGGGCATGA
>NW_015386191.1:405524-418285 GCF_001527695.2 Protobothrops mucrosquamatus | reverse complement strand
GGGGGGGGGAATACAGAGAACACAACAAACACTAATTTTTGCATTTGGCCAGCAAGAATGCAACAAGATGAAGCTGAGAATAAAAGGGAACGGAGTGGATTCTAATTGTACTTCTATTATTCTGTCATATTCTTGAACGATGGTTTTTCTATACATTGATGTAGCTCTGGCTCAAACAAGGAGTCAGTCCTGAGCTTGAAAGCTTCTTTCTCAGACATTTCTTATGCAGAATCACTTTACCCTCTAATGGAATTAAGACTCATCAAAGCCTAGTGCCAAATGTCTATGGACATTCTCAGTCATCCAGGTCATAGTTGTCTCAAAGGAGGTTTTTTTTTTTTTTTACAAAAGGCAACTGGACTGTTCTGCCTCAAGGGAAAAAAAAGCACCTTTGAGACCCACTGCCAAATATTCCACCAGCAGGAGGAATAATAAGAGAATTTCCCTCCCTTCTGGGCATCCAATAGAAAAAAGAATATCCCACCTCTAATTGTGAATTTCTGTAATTTTTCCTTATTAATAAAAAAGCAGCATGCAAACATATGAAAAGTATAATATACGGGTAAATGGAGTCTTTAAACAACACTAAGGTATTGAGAGACAATACTTTTATGGAGCTCGTACATACAATGAACTCTTACAAGTAACCACATTCTAGTTAGATTTGGCGAAAGTCTCATGAAACTGTCTAGTAAGTTGCACCTGCCTTGATGGGTCATGATGTTTTCAATTTATTTTTCTCCCCTTCCATCCATTCCTGCCTGTCCAGAATTGGAGTCCCTTTGTGTGATCAACTTGCACTTGTGATCAATATGCACTCCATATTAGCTGAGCTGTGACATGATGTTCTGGAATTCATCTCATAAAGTCTCTGGCTAATGAGTTGTCTTCCCGCCATCAGAGGACTAGCTCCCTGCCCTGCCAGTTCCAAATTTCTTCTTTCTGTCTCTCCCTCTTCTGCTTCACCGCATCCAACATTGGGGTCCTATATATGCTTCTAAGCTCTCTGCATCCTAACCACAGGTAACTCTCAGTCCTACAGGTCAAGTAGCTGGAGGAGGGAATTTTATTATTAAATTATAATCTGGAGCCAGCAGCCCTAGCGAGAGTTAGCATAACTCTTTCTAAAAATCTGGTCTTCTATTTACCTAATATCTCTGTTGCCTGCATCCTGCTGTTCAGTTTAACAAGCTCAATCTTTCTTTCCTTTTTTGCTTTACTGCCACCACTTACAATCTCAGTGGAAATGGAAATGTAACATTGAATCCTCCAACTCAAAAACACTTCCAGTGCTCCAAAAAGGTGAATTGTGTTTTCTCATTTCAAGTATTGGGAAATGAAAAATCCTGTACCGAAAGATTTCATATTCTGTGTGAATTGCCTCCCCTGATAAAATCAGATTGTGGGTACTTGTATATGATAACCTAGACTCTGCCTAAAAGCTAGAAGACCACTGTATCCCATCCTCTTGTTATGAAAACCCTGATTTGTGTTTGGAAGCCCATTAAGAGCTTTTGGAAAGCTTATCAGTCAGAGACACCTGATCCATTCGTCTTTCTTTGCCTGTTGCTTCTTTTCAGGAATCAGTTTTTCTGCAATGTGATTTAACAACAACGCTAATGCTGAAGAGGAGGAAGAAACCTTAAAGGAAAGGATGAAATGAAATCTAAGACAGGGTCCATGGGAATCAGTGGGAAAACCTCTCGTTGATTTTGATGAGTTTCAATGCAGCTTCCTAAAAGGACAGAAGTGCAGGAGGCTGTCACAAAGGCCACAGGCAGCCATTGAAACAATATCACTTGGAATACCAAGAGATGATCTAAAGGCAAAGAGATTGGAGGCAGTGCTCTTTCATTCTCCCCTCACTAGCGTGCTATGCGAATATTCTCTTTTTAGCTTGCCCCCTTTGTCTTCAATTAAACATTCTTTTCCCAGAAGGTATTGTCACTAGAATTTTTGGCACCACCTGGCTGATTATGAGGCAGGTATGGGGATGGCAGTGTAGGGAGGAAACCTTTATCCCTGTCCCCTTAAAACCCATTGGGTCTATAAGTGATCCCCAGTGGAGAGTCAACCCAGCCTTTCCCCCTCTCTCTGTGTGGCCCTTATCTGCTGCAGTTTGAAGTCAGGGTCATGGTGGGGAGGGAGCAAATTCCACATGAAAAACAGAGATTTGGGAACTGTGGTCAATCAGATTTTCTTCCCCCCACAAGAGATGTGGTGATGGGAATATTTTTCCAATATTTGCTAAGCTGCACCTTTTTCACCTACTACCAAATACTCTACCATCATCATCTAGACCATAATGAGAATATAAGGAAGAATGTTGCAAAAGGCAGATATAGGATAGGATTTTAGGTACTAAGCACACCCATATCCACAAGACGTTGTGCAGCATATGTTGATGTGGAATAGGCAGACCCTCCCTTCTTAGGTATCTACCAACCCCAAAAGGACAACCACTCAGATTTCACACACTGTGATGTATGTGAGCTACGTATGTCACATATGCTGGATAGGAGTTTGACCATTTTATAAACGTTTTATCAATCTAAGAATGCATTGAGATTTTTCATATTCTGTGTTGGTTGTTTTTTTTAACCCTTAATAGAAAATACTATTATTGGGAGAAACATTTCTTGAAACAAAACCTACTCTTCCCCATTTCTTGTGTGGAATTATTTTATTTATTTCTTATATTTGTATCCTGTATTTCCTTCGGAAGCTGACTGTGGTACATAATGCTTCCTCCTCCACTTTTATCCCCAAGACAAATTTATAAGAGGATTTATAATGGGAGTTGGGCCTTATCCAACTGAATTTCCATAGCTGAAAACAGACCTGGATCTCCCAATTGTACGGGAACCACTACAACATATTGGCTGTCCATTAAACTTCTTTTAAACCATGGACATACTACTACATCCAGCATAAAGTCTAAACTCTAGCTGAGCTAGCAGTTTAACCAAAGTAACTTTCCTTACAGACATCTTCCATCAGATACACTTGTGCTCTGACTACCCTCTCTTCCTTCTGGCGGGGCTCATGTTCTCAGCTTCAGAAGTCTAAGAGAGGAATTTTCCTCCCTCGGTTGAGAAAGCAGGGATCAGGGATGTGATTGGTAGAGTAAAATCACCAATCCATCATCAGCATCTGGGGTGTGTCCCAGTCTTACTCATCACTGTTAATAACAGGATTCTAAATCTGTCTCTTGGGGGGTTTTGAGGAGGGGTAGGTGGGAGGATTTGCTTCAGAGGTTGACTTTTATAGCTGAAAGAGAAGGATAGCAGTCAGTGGGGGAAGACTCATGACATGGGAAGCAGCTGCTGTTTGAGTCACAGAGAGAGAAGGTTTCCTTTCTGACAGGCAGTCAGTAGTAAGTAGGCCTATCACATTTGGGCTGCAAAAATCTAGATGACTATTTTTTAAAATTTTTACAATATAACTCCCCACCTCCCTCATACCCCACCCTTCCCCACCCCCCTCCCTTCCCCCCGACTTCCCAGAGCTACACACAGGGTTTACAATACAATAATTATATTCTGTCTTAAATTATATTAAAAATCTAGATGACTATTACATGACAGCCGAGAGACACAGAAACATCAAATACTTTGATACTGTCCAATGGTTCTCTATATTTTTGCACTACCAATAAAGTAAAGTAGTTTAGCTGCTGTTAGATTTATATCCTACATTTAAATTGTACAACTCAAGATATACATAAGGCTCCCACAACTATGCGGGATGGGGAGGATCAAGAGACAATGACTGGGCCCAAACCACCCATTTGCTTCATGCCAAAGGAAGGACAAGAACTTATGTTTCCCTACTCTTAGCCCAATACCTAACCTTTAGACCAAATTGTCTTTTATCTATATCAATACCCAAATCTATATTCTGGGCTATCCTGTCCCCTACTATGACATCCCACTTTTGAGGCTTCCTCTAGCATATAGGCTCTTTAGGATTCAACAGAAGAAGTCTTGGCAGACCCATTGTTCTGAGAAAGAACAAGACTGTTGATAATCTACCTATAGAGAAGATCAGAACTCTTCACTGCAGTCATGAGTGTTCACCTATGCACAAATATAGGGTGAACAATATTTAAGCATTCAAGTCATAAACCCCTTCAATTGTCCCAGCAACTTTAAATGATGTGCAAATATTAAATCAATGGAAACAAATACAAAAGAGTAACAAAAAGCTGATTGTAGTGTATGCATATGCATCTCCAGGAAGGAAACACCAAGCATGAAGGAATAAAATCCCAGTATCAGTGTAGGGTCAAAATCACCTTGCCCAGGGCCTGCTGAAACATTTTAAAGGTTTTCCTAAATTTATTATTTATTTATTTTTATTATTTAAATTTATATACCGCCCTATCTCCCTTACGGGACTCAGGGCGGTGAACAGGCGATAATAAAAATCACAATAAATAACACAACAATTGAAGCTGTGTGGACACAACAATTGAAGCTGTGTGGACTTTTCAGGAGAAATCATCCCACATGTTGAGGTGGCCGCATTATGTGGAGGATCCCAGTGGATGAGGTCTTCAAATGATCCTTATTTTAAACCATCAGTTATGAATGACCCATTGCATGACAAAAATTCTGAATTATTTTTCCCCAATGGGAAAAAATAGAATCTCTTCATGAAAGTTCCCTCTTATAGCTCCCATGTCCAAGGAAAGCTCATTGTCTGTGGAGCATGTCTCTGGAGAATGACAAATTCAATCATAGCTGGATAATTACACTGCATGTTTTACAAAATGGCAGGGAAAACAAGTTTATTTTGCTTGGTTGACGGAATGATTTTTCAGTCAGAAATTGCTAACAGGCCTCAGTACTTTTAAGTCCTATTGCCAATGCTGACTAGCATGGTAGTTTTTGAATCTGGTTTTGATGGAATAAGAAATATGGATTACAGAAAAAATATACAAGAGGTATAAATTTGGTTTTGTTCCATTAACTGCTTCAGGCTTCTAATCCACTGAGATGACTCCCCTGGACCTTCCCCAGATACCTCTTCAGATGTCAGCTCAGAGGAAAATGAACCAGTTCCAGGCACGTCAGGAGGGGAGTTGGTTAATGGCTCCAAGCAGCCATCTGAGAATGATTGGGCTGAAGCACAGGATAGCCCTGAGGCTTCAGATGGGGAAAGCATGTGGCTGTGGCCAGTCAGCGATGAGGAAAAGGAACTGCTTTCTGCACCTGATCCAAGAACACGTAGGGCAGAGAAAAGGCAGGAGCAGTGAAGGTCAGCCAGATTACTTATGAGGAGGCAGCCGTGCTCCTCTTGATGGGCTGCAGCAGAAGTTGGCTATTTAGTACAGCAAACAGATGGAGGCAATGCTGGGAATAACGTGTTTGTTTTCTTGCTGTGTGTTCTTGCCTTGAACTTTGGATTGAGTCTCTTCAGCTGTCTCCTTTGCCCTGCCTTGCCTTTGCCTGTGGATTTGCCTTTGTCTTGGAACTAGCTTTAGTCTAGTGGATGGGACTTGCCTTTTCCTTTAGGATTAGTGTTGATTTCATTTGAGTAGCCTGTGGAACTCATTGATGTTGAGCTGGCACAGGAAGTTGCTGGGGAATACCAATTTAGGCTTTGGAAGCCTTAATAAAGAATCTTTACACGCATGCTATATGTGTGTGAGAGAGTGTAACAGCACATCCATATATAAAGTTTTACTAGATGCAGTTTTAACTTTTACCATTCAGAACATAAGAGATTATTCTCTCTCTCTCTCTGTCTCTCTCTGTCTCTCTCTGTCTCTGTCTCTGTCTCTCTCTCTCTCTCTCTCTCTCTCTCTCTCTCTCATGGTGACTTGGTTCAACCAACTAGAGGATTTGTTTACCTGTAGTTTATTCAATCAACCAAATCAAAACAAGAATCTAAATGATGGTTTAACAGAGTGTGCAACCCACCGCATGTACAAAGGGTGTATAACATTATATACAGTATATACACTTCTTCTACATCTCTGATGTGTGAGAAAACAGAGAAGGGTATGTGAGAAGATATGTTTCATCAGATCTCTTACTTGCAGATGAAGCTCACTCTTCTGTTTATTTATTTCCATTTGTTGTCTCATCTTTTCTATCATCTCTAAGAGTATCTCTAAAAGTTGATTTGCACTTGTAGTTATTCCTCTGAAAATCATTTCCTGTCTCTTGCAGGCTTCAAATATAGGCAGATTTCAAATATACCAATAATTACATTCTTAATCTTGTGGTCAACAAATGAAGGCTTTGCCTCACAGATGTGTGTAAAGCCTCTACCCACACAATAGTCACTTTGATTATCTCCAAGTTACTTGAAGAACATTGCCCTTTCAAAGATCTAAAGCATTATCCTGGCACCACCCAGCCATCATTAAGTGATATAGAGCCTGTCTTCATGACTGTTAGTTTGGCACAACAAGGCTTAGATGTCTCTAGAAGACTCTATAAGTTGCAGCTAAGGAAATGAATTAAGACAAAATTGCTGTTCCAGATAGTTAAACAGATGATTAAGGTTCATGCAAAGATTTTAGGTACATATGGGAAAGATCTATTTTTGCCCTCAGACATTTTACAAAGAGACACTTTCTTCCTACCCAACTTACACAATAATCTAGGAAGGGTGAAGTGAGCTCGGAGGTTGAAACCCCTTGAGAAAAAGTATCTAATTATAATCCTAAACAACAACCCTGGTTACTGGGAGGGGGGGGCTGTCATCTTGCATTCTCTGAAGACCAGGAAACAAACGGGCAGCCAGAGGTGCAGGTGACTGCAGACACTGCAGTGGGGAAAGCATGGAGGCTTTGAAGATAAGTAGTCCTTTGGGAGAGACTGATTGCCTGGGAGATGGCTTATTTCATTTTTTAATGTAAAATATTTATAGCCTCCCCACTATCCAGAAGTTCTTGTGGTGGGTAATAACCATTAAAAACACACTGCAATAAGCTTCCCAGGGCTTCACTCTCTCTTTGTTTTTCTTCCCTCCCCCTGGCCTCATCTTCATTCAGTTTCCTTCTCTGTGCAACTGCTCCTTCCTCTCAGCCCGACTCCATTTGGTTTGGGTTCCTCCTCCCCTCACCCACCCTTTCTTCTTTTCTACAGATTCTGCTAGAAGAAGTGAGGGGAACCTATGTAATTGGTTCTGCTATGTCTCTTGGTTTGAGAGTGTTTCGTGTGCAAGAGGAAAAATGGTTGGTGTATGCAGATGGGGATCAACATTATCAGTGGGGTCTCATTTTACAGGCAATTGATTTTAATTGGTAGTTATAAATCAGTTCATTTCTTTCCCTCCTGAATTTGCTCTTGTTTTTCATTGTGTTACAAGAGCCAGTTTGACGTAGTGGTTAAGATACTGGCTTAGAAACCAGGAGACTGTGAGTTCTAGTCCCATCCTAGCCATAAAAGACAGCTGAGTGACTCTGAGCCAGTCATTGTCCCTCAGCCCAACCTACCTCACAAGGTTTTTGTTGTGGGGAAAAAGAGGAAGAGGAAGCAGCATTATGTATGTTTGCCGCTGTGAATTATTTATAAAGTAATCAAGGCAGTATAAAAATCTCATAAAAAAATAAACAAACCTACAACTGACAAGGTAGGGTAGATTATTTTGAATATAGGGTCATCGTGTTCCTTTCAGGCAAATCCAGTTATAATAAGGCAATTCTTAATTTACAGCACTGCTGTTTTGGGGTCTCCTTGCTCTGACAGAAGTGTTTCATGTGGCTGAATATCATTTTTACATAAGCTTATCTTTCAAAAAAAAAAAAAGACTGATCAAAGCTCAGAAAGCCTTTGGTGCAAACTGAGCCTCTGGCTCGGTGTTGAAGCGTCTTGTTAGCCAGAGGGCTCCCGACAACCTGTTTGCACGTGTGTGGCCTGAGACGGACTTACAGATCCATTTGGCCTGGCAATCAGCAGCTTTTGAGTAAGAATGGATTATTAAAATTCCCAGAAGTGTCTGTTTCCCATTATTGCTCAACTGCAGAGTCATTACCATTTAATAAGCCCTAATCTCCCCGCGACCAGCTCTCCCTGCTCAGTAGGCACTCAGCCATCCCTAAAGACGTTATGCCCTTTTCTTTGTGTCCCTCCCAAACCTTTTGGGAACAAACCCAACACATTGCTTTGGCTCAGGGCCAGAGCAAAAATAAGCAATCCTATCTCCTCTCAGGAGAGAATCTGCAGGCTGCTCTAACAGTCTTTGGTCTCCTTCTGCTGGGAAGCATATGTGCTGCATACCAGGTTGGAAGAGCAGACTCTGAAGATCATATTGCTCCTCCATGGGAAAACAATTTCATTCAGTTGCTAGAGGCGACTGCAATTTTTAAGAAACAGAAGGGAAAAATATTCAATACAGGAGGAGTCATCATATCAACCGCACTTAATATACTCTACGTTTATAGGACATTTAATAAATGTGTAGTAAATCAAATTTTTCCTTCCTTGGTCCAGCTGGTGGAACATGGCTCCTTGGCACACTATTCAAAGATCAAAGTCTGTGGGTGATAAAATATGCTACCAGTCAGCATCTATCATTCTCTTGAAGATAAAATAACGCCGATTTGGAAGCACTGAATGTACATAGTCCTATAGGACTCTCGCTGTACAACTGTGGTGTAGCATATTAGCATCCCAGCATGGGTAATGGCCAAAGCTCTGGTCTCTCTTTCCTGTGTTTGCTATATTTGGAAGGGAAAGATTTAAATAAATCTTAGGGTAAGCCTGTATAACTGATGGCTCCCTAAATTCAGCACAGTTCACTAGTTACATCAGAGCTTACAGAGCGTCTGGTTTTGGCTGCCTGGCTTTGATTGCAGAAGCAGGAGGAGGATATTGGCAAGCACCTGGTGGCACTCTATACTCATGGGCTAGAAGGATCCAGTTCTACCATTTGCTCGGAATGGGGAGGGGGGGAAACGGGACATTGCATTGGAAGTTGCCCAAGTTATTAATATTTCTCATGCTTCGCTTGGGCCAGGATGCTGGGAATTCAGGAATAACACATCAGGGTGGGGATGAAGGGATCTGGATTTGAAAAAGCTAAACCTGAGCTTTCATTCAATCCACATAAATTGTCTGCACTGCATTCTTTTCACGGGTGAATCAACGTTTACTTTAAGCAGAGCATTAGTAGACTTTGACACTATCTTTTTTGCCTTTCAAACATAATAAAATCATTGTCGTGTTCATTGGCTCACTTGTCTTGAACATTTGCATTATGGATTATGTTGGTCCTGGGGACAGCTACTTTTGCTCCTGTCAATTGGTTTGACTAATTTCTCTTACAGTTCTTGGTGCACTTCTCTTCTTTCTCTTCTTGTATGGTATTTTGTGCCTTTCTCCACAGTCCCATGGTTTACTAAAGATAAATATTTTTTTTATTTGTAAAGCACTCTGCCTAAAATAAGGCTATTGGATATATTCCAGGGTGTCTGTCAGATTTACATCAAACTCAGTGTTGCCATTATTCCATCCAGTGACTGCTTTTTAAAAAGACCTGGCTTCTGTGAAATCAAAACACAGGACCCAAAGCAAATAAACAAGGCTCACCGCAACCAACTCACCATGGACAACTCGCCACAGACAACTTGGCACGGCCAACTCACCATGGCCAAATTGTGGTGGGACAACTCGCTGTGGCCAACTCACCATGGGATAATTCAACAGTTCAATTTCAGAATTATTTTAATTTTTGTCATTTACATTTTATTTTGTCCCTACTTTTTTGCATCCTTTCTTTAATGATTCTATTCCACCGTTTCTTTCATATTAGTGTAACTCTTGTTCTGTGGCAAATTGTCCTGCAGCAAGTTGCCCCACGGCAAGTTAGCTGCTTGTTCGCCATGGCAAATTAGCGGTGACAAGTTGGCCATAATGAGTAGGCTACACCGAGGTGTCCTAGTCCCAGTGGGAGGAGTTCCTACAGACAAAAGGATGCACTCATATTTATACTTTTCAGAACGGAGCAGAAGATGATAAATAAAGGCATACAAATGCATAAGTAATAAATGATGCAAGCATATATATGAGCAAATCTCAAGTGACTTCCCCATCCTTCTACTGTTAATAGCTTCAAGAATGAATTGTTATCAATAAAAGAAACATCAGTTAGTTGTCGTAGACATTTTGGTAAGACTTACTGAAAACCAGACACTTCAAGTTTGCCGTTTCTACCACACATTCCTTCTATGTTTCTATTTTGCTAACATGATTCTATCCCTTTAAGAATTTACTTTTCCTACATTTCCTAGGTTCAGACATAGAAGAAAGATATTCAGGACTGATTATAATACAGGAAGACCAATGATGCCTTTTAAAGCTACTGGTAGTCTTCACAATGAAAAGTAGGTGAAAAGCCTACTATTCATTGAACCGGCATGCCATTTGTTTTGACTATTGGTCAATTTTCTTGCCCGTCACTTTCCAAGAACTTAAGGCAGGCAAGGGATCTGCAAATAACCCTCCCCAAACAAGCAAGAGGCAATCTAGGAAAGGTACACAGTATCTTATCCCATTCAGAGAGCAAGCCTGGTTACTATCTCCATACCTGATGGAATAAAGAAATCCTGTGATACTTCCCAAAATTTGGAAACTCAGAATGTTGAGCTACCAGTGAGAAAGACTTCTGTTGTTTCTGGTATCTGAAGACCCAAAGCTAAGTGACAGATGAGGCTGGATTCTGAAACTGGTCCGGTTATTTATGTGGTTAGCAGCTGACTGACTTCTCCATTGCTGTAAGTCTTAGAGTCTAAATCATGATTCTTTAGTCATAGTTCACAAATAAGCTTGAGCCAGAAACCCTTGTTTGTGCATCATAATGGGTTTATATACACTGCATTAAATCAAAATTAGTCAAACCATATTATGATTTAGCATGATGTGTGCACCTCAGGGCCCAGAGTTGCTCAGAATTTGGAGCTGCCTCCCAATTAACCTATATCACGGTCTTAGTTTCCATAGGAAGGCTCTGTCAGCATGATCTACTAAGAAACAAATGCAAGGAAATACAGAAAACTGCTATATCTTTTATTTAGGATAGTTAATATTGCCTGGCAGGGAGGTTCCAAGCCCTTAAGTAAGGTTTTTTTTTTATCCTCACCAGGAGAGACTGAAACTGGTACCCTCTATTTGCAAAGGTGTGCTTGGCCATTGTTCTACTCCTTCTTCTATTCAGTTAAACCTACTACCGTAACATCGATTATACTGCTACTAACAGAGAGCCTTCAGTGTGTGAGGGAACCACAGTATTCACTTGTAGGCAAAGGCTTAGTCTGCAGTACACTGGCTTTGAAGCGACTTGGAAGTTACAAGTTCATTCTTTGTAGGCCTCTTGCCATCACATTGTAGCCTGGTCAGTTGTAATTCCTATGAGATGCTGGGACAGGGTGATACAACCAGAAGTGCTATCTGCTGAAAGCAAGTGGAAACCTTGCAACTGATCTTTGTATTTGTTTGGTGGCTTCTTTGCAATGGCCCATTCCCAAGGCATTTTTATAATAAGGCATTTTTCCATGGTATTTTTATAATGAAGAGAAAACAAGTCTAAGGTGCAGTTAGGCAAGTATCAACAAATACTGGGTTCTAATGGATTTCCAAGAAGTGACCCTGTCAGTCTGCCACAGCAACGCACAATGTAAGGAGGTCTAATGCAGCGTGTGAAGAAAATCTCCTCCTTTTCTTTTGGCAGAAGGCAACAGTAAGGCGGGATTAGAACTCAGTTTTCTAGTTTCTAGTCTGATGTTTTAACCACTACACCAAACTCGATTCATTTCCATCTCTTAACTAAGGAGATTCACTTCCAGGAAACTGTGTAATCCTTGTCCTGGAGAATTAATGTTTGCATTGTTTCTAAAGCTTCACAATATGCATGGTTTTTGAAGCGTGCTAGAGATAACAGTCCTATTAAACGACTTGTGTTTGTGTGTGTGTATCTGTGTTCCTTATGAGTACATTACTAAATGTGTCATTTTTATTTCCTTTGTTTGACTTTAAGATACAACAAGAACAACCAATTCATCACTGTGCCTTCTAAAGGTCACATTTTACAAGTAATACCCCATATGTGAATCCATTATTTTTAAACTTTGCTTTTGAATTTTGTAGCATTTGCATAGTCAACTCCTCAACGCTGTGGCCATTTCAACACCTTGAAAGTAATCATCGGGATTTTGCCAACATTTATGCATTTGGTCATATGAAAGATTGTGTGGAGACATGCTTCTGTCAGAAAATGGGATTTTTATTAGTCTGGCTCTGTTGTTGGGGAAAAAAGCTGTCTGACTATGGATGATGGGGCTTATAATTCAACCTACATAGGAGTAGCCAAGTCAGTTGTGTCAAGGGGAGAGACAATGATGGTTGGGAGAGATTTGAATGTGGAATATTAAGTGCATATAAAAAGTGCATATAGACAAACAGTTTCTGGGAAAAATGATGACAGAAAGATACTGTAAGAGATGACGAGGTGAAGGCAGGGTCAAATGCATGATCAGTTTAGAGTTGCTATGCTCCAGCCCCTCCCCCCCATGAATTCTGTTGACTCTTATCTAGCACCAATTTGCCCTGACCATTAGTAGATCAGATTCTTGTGTATAAGTAGCATGCAATAAACTTGAAGTGCTTTTAGAACTCAATTCCTATTCCTGGTTACTTGCACCTGACAGATACTGTATAATGCACATAGAGAGGAAAAGTTACAGCAGTTACAAATAATGTAGTCAAATAGATTGAGGGATGGGTTAAAATTAAAACATGAAGAGAAAA
>NW_015386191.1:395996-405158 GCF_001527695.2 Protobothrops mucrosquamatus | reverse complement strand
AAAATGCAGAACGATTTTGATGGAAATTTATAAAAAGCAAAATATTTTGGAAGTGGGAGAACAGGTTTAAACAAGGAACATCCCACGTAATGAAGGAAGTTAAAAATATAAGTGACAAATTTATTTGGGGCACAACTGAAGGGAGGGAATGTCAGAAGGAATATGTTAGAGATATGTTTAGAAAGGATAGCACTGTGTCAAAGAGTGGAATTAGAAGAAATGCTATTAATGTTAATGTCCAAGAAAAAAACAACTGATGAAAAGAAAATTATAAATGCTATGACACTATTGATAAATGGTATAGAGGAAAGTGTAGAGGGTATAACTAGAGAAAAGTTAAAATGTGAATGTGCATTGCTTATATGACTTATTTCATCTTTGTGAAAAGACTGCATCTGTGCCTGATGATTGGCAGAATGCCAGTATTACTTTCTTAAATATAAGGAAAAGTAGTAGTGTGAATGTACCAAGTGCAGGGGAGTTAATTTGATCAACATGCATGGGAAAGTATTTGGTAGAACTCTGACTGAAAGGTTATAAGAGGTTAAAATGAATAAGATCTGGGAGGAATAGAGAAGCTTTATGCTAATGTATGTGTGTGCCTAGACCAGATTCTTGCTCTTCTGCAAATCATTAAAAAACGTACATGAATGTGAGAAAGAAATGCATATTTGTTGCTTGAAGGGTATGCTAGAATAAATGGACTTGAATTATGGAATATATTGCTCAGAAATAAAGTTGTAGCTTAGTTACTGAATGTGATAAGAACAGTATCTGATGAAAGCAAAGCATGCATGAAAATTAATGAAGAGCTCAGCAAGCGATCCAACATTGCACAGTGATTAAGCCAAACAGTGGGACGTATCCTTGGCTGTTAAATATAATAGATACAGTATATCACAATCTATTTATAGATAAATGTATAGAGAATGCTTGTGGTGACATTAGAGATGGTTGGTGTATATAAATATGTATGTACTTTTGTGTACAGATGAGTAATGTTCTTAGCTAAGAACATGACTGATTTGCAGCACAAGTAAGATAGTAGGATACAAGGAATTATGGATTTGAAAATTAATGTATCAAATATCCAAAAAGTTGTTTGACAAGGAAAATGGAATGAACAATTTCAAGTTATAAATAAATAAATAGCAAAAAGTAGTTCAAATAAGTAAATATGTCTGTCTGCCATGATAGAATGTCTACGTGGAGAATGGATAGAGAAATATTAAGATGTGCTCATCCTGGTGGAAAAATAGAAGGGAGCATGTGACCTTTTGCAAGAAATGAATGATGAAAGAAGGAAAACCTCCTGAGTATAATAGTGTGCCAGGTTTTCCCCCCTTAGTTTTGGGACGTTAGAGTTGGTTATATCAGGAGAAACAGAAGTAACTTGAATGTAGTGGAGATGGGGTAGGTGAGAAGTATGGTTGATAAAACAAGAAGGAAGAGGGTAAAGAATGAATGCGTGCTGAATGAATGCCGATGTAATGCAGTAAAAGGATGTTGAGGTAATTTGGTAATATAGGAAAGAGATTAACTCACCAAACAAACATATGAATTAAAAGCCAATGGGTTGAGGGGAAAGGGAAGACTGAGAAGGGAATGGTTGAGTGAAGCTGATGAGTTCCTCAAGAAGAGAAAAGTAAGAAGTTTAAAAAACAAAAGACAATTTGTGAAGCAGCCAATGGGTGTGGTAGAAGCAAGAATGATCTGCACAGAATCGCACTCTATCCCACCCCAACCCACCCTCACTTTTTAAATTCTTATGCCTTTATTTCTGCACTTCAGGTAAATTGCTTACTCAAAAAGGGCATTACATAATAATTGTTACACATTTAAACATGTACGTTGGAAGTGGAATGCTGAAGTCGCACTACAGAACATCCAAAACTGATTCCTCTATTAGCCTGTGACAGTATTTTCCACTCCAGTCATAATCTGCTGTTACCACAATCACTGCAACGGGTGACTCTCCTTCAGAGTTACATGCAGAACACCAAATTCACTCTTCATTTGGTGTCTAATGATCTTCTAAACCCTTTCTTCCATTTATTTCTACAATGGCTGCATTTGGCTCCCTGAAGAATTTTCTGCCCTGCTCTTAGTTATTCTGTACCTATAGATTATTTTGTGGTGCAGCCCGTCTCAGGAATTTAGCCCACTCACTAATGCAAGTATAGAATACTTATCATATTTTGGCCAATCCATATCTATAAATATCGCCCTGGTATGTGAGTGCATACAGTAGTTGCTATACCCTCACCAATGAAGCCATCAAAATGATAGCAATGCTATTCATATACAGATTTTCCTCTTTACATAAAAGTTAACTAGCACAATCACCCACAAGGCTACATTAATATGTTTATCCCATGCCACAGATGACAGGATTAAATGTAGTCATATCTTATGAGCAGTAACAGCATTGTCCCATATACATGCCTACTCACAAGTAAGCCACATTTAGTCCAGTGAAGGTTGCAGCTTAAGTGAATTTCTCAGGTGAAGTGTGTAGTGGTTAAGATGTTGGACTAGGGTCAATGAGACCTGGGTTACAAGTTTACCCTCAATCACAGAAGATCATTAGATGACTCGGGGCCATTCATTTCTTCCCAGTCCAAGTTACCTCCGAGAGAGGTTATTGGGAGGAAGAAATAGGAGGAGAGAAGACTTGAGCTTCTGGAGAAAGACAGGATATAAACCAAACAAACATATAAATATGTACTGCTACATATAAGAAGTAGGAATTTCTTCATCCCTGCAATTGAGAGCTTGGTTCACAGATGGTTCTTCCCTGTGTTCCTAGTGCTATTCATTTAAAAAAGTGAATCAACTTTACAAAATGTATATTTTTACATATAAACATACTGTATAACAGAACAATTGGGAAGTGTCTGAGGAGTGTGTTGTCAGTAGAATAGGCCTTACTGGCTCAGTAGCTGAAAGGGGTGGCAGTAGGTACTTTGACCAATGATTTATTGACAAACTATTTGAAGAATAAAGTTTTTCCATCTTTCCAGCAGAGATGGTGCTGAGAGAGGGGGGGCTGGAAATAGCATCAGCATTGGTAACATGTGTGCCAGACCATCTGGGATCCACACTTTCTGCCTAGTCTGT
Source organism: Protobothrops mucrosquamatus (assembly GCF_001527695.2). NCBI lineage: Eukaryota > Metazoa > Chordata > Lepidosauria > Squamata > Viperidae > Protobothrops > Protobothrops mucrosquamatus. Next base: position 402,038 of record NW_015386191.1, on the reverse strand, counting down.
GCATGCCATTCATTCATGGCTTCCTGGGTGCAGGAATAGATAACATCCTCTTCTTCCAATTCCTAGCCTATTGCAAATGCATCCCTCCTGTGTTTTCCATCTTTGATGATAACCAAAACTGTCTGAAGCCCTTCAGAGTGGATGGTCTCCCACATCTTTGTTCTGTTCTAACATTATCCACAGCTCTAAGTGAGTGCAGTGCCTGGCATATCCCTTCCCATCTAACAGCTGGACAGTCTCTTGGACAGCAATTTCCTTCTGAGTTGCTGGGCTACTCTGTTCTCTGCTGATTGACACTTGCTGGGTTTTGTTTTTAAATAATCCCGCAATTGATCCAAATGTTAAGCCAATCCTCAATTTTAGAAGCTTCTGCTCCCTTCAGCTCCTGCATCTCCCAATAGGCATCTTTTGGTTTCTATCCAGGCTGGATAATTCCAGAAGGCTATTTCCACTCCCTGCCCCACAGAGTACTGTAAAGCTTCTTTTCCTTTTTCTTTATTTTTTTTTTAAATAGGGACAACAACCACTACCACAGCAACAACACTTTTATTAGATTTAGAGTCTTGCTAATTAGTTTCCATGAAGCCAGGGGCCTATAGAGGAAAGTGCGAACAAAAGAACAACTTGTTCCCTATTGTTTTATTGTAGCATCAGAGTCAGAATGGTACATTAAGGGGGGAAAAGACAAAGAAAAGGTCTTCATTAGTGTCAAAGGAGACAATATGGTAAGGAGATAAGAAGACAGCCATGTGGTGCAAACTTCTAGGAAAATAAAGAAAAAGACCAGGGATTAATGAGAAGAAAAAAATTCTAAAAGGAGAAGGCAGGCACTGGTACACTGATCCATTCAGGAACCAGCCAGCAAGATCTGCCCTCCCTCCATGGATGAGAAGTGCAAAAAATATGGCTACTAGAGGACCTGATGGGAATAAGGCCCTGTAGTAACCATAGTCTGGAATGAGCGCCAGTTCAATCTGATTGCCAACACACTACAATTTGGATAGGAATGTCTGAAGTGGGCTTAAACAGCTGAGGACAGCCTGGGAAAGAAGCTACTCAGGATGCAGAGCAGAATTGGGTGGACTGTCTTGCAGAAGAGCTAAGTAACAGTGAAGAGGGATTGTGGAGCACCTGAGTTCTGATGCCAGTGGGGTCTCACTCTAATAAAACAACTCTCAAGAAAAAGTTGGCATCCTTATATTTTCAATCTGCACATTATTCCCAAGGTGGAACATTGTCCTTCAAGGATTGAATAAAACCGGTTTGAATTAAGAAGTTCTCCAGATATGAAATGGGAAAGTGTTAGTCTTAGCTGAAATGAGAGTGCAGGGGTGTGTGGGTGTAACCTAATTTAAGGCTTTAATGACTGATGGAGATCCTTTGGATTTTATTTGGAAGTTTGCTTTATGAAATAGTGAGAGGAAGTATTTTATTCACGAAGATGCAGCATGATACCTTTCCAGATTGTTGGCCTACATAGGGATGATTGTGAATATGTGAGTGAGATGGCTGTAGTTAATCAAATTGATAGGGATACTGTATATCACAATGAAAGTGAGCACAACATGATCCTGGTTGTGACAGGTCAGAGACTGGGTGGAAAATGTCAGGCTCGCCATTTTGAGGCATTTGGGTGGCAATCTCTACTTCTAGTCTGATGATCCCAGTCCTAGTCATAGTGGCCAGGTTGGTAGTGATCTTGGCCTCAAGTTGCTGATGGTAAATGCAAAATCTGTCTGTAATAAGGCTTTGCTCATATACAATCTGATTGAGGATAAGCAGGAAGACCATTATCAAATCCTGGTTGGGTAAAGATGACAATGTTTTCAGGACTATCTGCCCATTCAAATTACCATTCTTTTACTAACCTTAATTCCAGAGGTGGAAAGAAGTGGTGTTGCTAATCTTTGGGGACCTTCTGTGACCAGTTCTTCCATTTCTGAGGTGACCAGGTAAGAGTGCCTGTACATTAAGAAGGGACAAGTTGGGTATACTTTGTAACCTACGTCCAGCATAATCCCATCCCAAGCTCCTAGATCTAATATTTAGATAGGTGATGGAGTATCTTTGCTTATTGGTATTCAGTAATTTTAATTTCAATTTGTTGGGGGTTCGATCTGAGAGGGCTTGAGAGTTCATGGCCATCATGCTGATCGTGGCTTTGTTACAGGTAATCTTAGGCATGCCACACAGATGGTCTTAAATTAGAACTCATGTTTGCCTCTGAACAGTTATTTAGTGATCTATATATGGAGGGCATAACATGTAGCCTATTATCATGGTCAGACCACTTTCTGGTCCAAATGGCTGTTACCTATCACTTCATAGGAGGATTGGGCAAATTTGTATGATCATTCCTAGGTACCTTATGAATATAATTAGATTTGGGGCTGCTTTCTTCGGCTAGAATCAAACCATCCTTAAATGAAGCTCCTAAGGGAAACAGTTCTTGTAATCCCTCATTAAATGTACTTATGGAGAACAAGCCCAGGAACAGTACTTTCTGTGACAGCCTTCAGGTTAGAGAATGGCTTTCTTGAGGAAATTAGACTTCCCCGGACCTTGTTTTATAGATGCAAATTAAAATGGAGCCCTTTTGGGGAGCTTTTAATTAGTTGAAAAACGCAACTGATATTCTGTATAATGAGATATCCTCTATTTTAATTTAACTGTAATTATTTCATTTTATGTATCTTTCATTGTGGATGTTTTATGCATACATGACTGAGAGTACAGATAAATGAGTATGATAGATAGATGATAGACAGACGGCTATGGAATTTGAGATGATTTCAGCCACAGCTGCCCTTGAACTATACATCCCCCTTGTGGCCTTTCAGATCCAAAGGAACACTAAATGGCAAACCCATAATTCCTGCCATTGTTAGCTTTTTTTTTTTACAGCCATATTAAAAAGTGCATTTTATATTTATATATCAGAGTGTTTCTTCTATTGTAGCATTCGCTGTACCAAAGTGTGCATCTGAAGCAAAGAAACTACTGTAAGCATGTCTATGAAGGAGATGCATTAAGAAGAGGACTGCTGCATAAAGGTTATCTGTTGAAATTGGCTCCTGCCACAATACATGTAATTAAAACTTGGGGATCAGACTATGTAAGAAAGAGATAGGCATTGATGACTGCACCAGAATGCCCAGGTTTTTACTGCTAGATTCAGGTCTGTTCCTAAAGTTTGCTCTTTGGAGGAATCGTCCTGATCCTAACTTTCATAGACTTGACTTGCACTTGCCATCAGAATGTCTGCATGAGTTCAAAGGCTATTAGTCATGAGGGTTATATATTACTTCAACTCATGGAGGTGTTGGCATCTTAATACCAGATGCTGAAGGACTCAGTAGGAATGTACTTTTGTCTTGTTGTCCTGCCTAAGAATTTCTGATTAATATTTGGCTGAGAGTTATTGTAAGATCTTTAGTCAACAGTCAATAGTGAATCAACACTCTTATTCTATATTCACCAGCCTAGAGTAATTAAGCTCTCATCCTGACTTCCACACATATGGATTAAGTACACAGAGCTTATGCTTTTAGAACCTCAATTTGTGTGCAATTAACATCACTCTGTGAGATCCTGCAAAAAAAAATGGGAGTGGGACAAGGATCAGATGTTATATAGACAATTGACACTGATACTTTTTTTAAATACAGATTCATATTTTGAGAACACATATATGCACAGGCGCTAAGACCAGACCAGAGTACAATCACACCTCATTTATCTTCTTAAATAGCATGGACTAAAAATATGTCACCTGTTCTGGGTTTCTTCTTCTGGCTAATTTAAATGAAGAAAGATCTGTGTGTTACACAGTAAAGTCCTATGTGGATTCTCTGCAAAAAGCAGTACAAGCTGTTCTAATCAGACAGTTAATCAGACAGTAATTCTTAGGATAACAACAGCTCCTTGTAGTCCCAGCTGAGACCAGTTCCTCAATCTGCTACATTCTGTGCAAACATGAATGGACAGTTTCAGCCCTCAAATAAACCTACAGTGTTTGGACTATTCTTTGCTTATGTCATCAACAAGATCAGTTACCTTACTATTTGGTGAACTTTACTTGGCATATTGCATTTTTAAAATCTTTTCCTTCTACTTGGCCAATTGTTGATTTAAGTTCAAAACAAAGCAATAATTATTTGGAAAAAAGGAAGGTTCATTTGGAAAAAGCAAAGCCTTAGAGGCAAAAGTGATCCAACCACAGATGCTTGTTTAAAAAAAAATTTTAAATGACCTCTATCCTATTATTAAATAAAATGGTACTGTCCAAGTATCCAGTGTCTAGATCGGATCTGTTTTTGGGATAATGCTCAGAGAAACTGTATTAAGGATTGTGAGTTATAATCACAAAGATAGTTATACTTGCTGTGATTCATTTTCTTAGGTGAATGACAGCTGATGTTGGGGTTAAGGAAGGGACAATTTGCCCATTAGCAGGAAATTAAAAGACTTTAATTCATTTCTTTTATAGGACAGAGCTTTTTAGGCAAACAGAGAGATTAATATGGGATTGCAAGAGTTGCAATTACAGTTCCCAGTTCTCCTCTATATTGGCATATTAATTGTAACTGTTGGAGTTGTCCTTAGAATGAAGCAATGGAAAAATATAGACTATAAGCCCTGCTGGGTCTCTTGTAATATTGTTTGAGTAAGAAGAGAGTTTGTTCTTTTGTTTGGAATAGCCTCTCTTAAAGAGGGAGCAAATTCAGGGGAAAAGCGTTGGTGTGTATGGGTGTGGGTGTGTGTACATGAAAAAGCACATTTTAAAATAGCTTTAGAAGGCTTACTGCTTCATTGTATTTTGAGAAACTGATTTCTGTTTGTTGTTAGTTGAAAGGTCTTTGAAAGACATTAGGCCTATTTAAGCAAACACACTACTAACTGGGCTAGAACTCACTTGTCAGAAATACAATTAACTCTCTCAATGCCCATATCCTCATTTTTCTCTATGGCCAAAAGAAGGAGCAGTCACAAACCTCCATGGTAACATATTTTATGCCTACCTTTTTGCAAGGGTTATTCAGTTTTGTTCTATTGAAGACAGCTATTCTAGTTTTCTTGTTTTAGGCTGAGTTCTGATCCAATTAAAATTGTTTCTCTGAATTGATTCAGATTGTTGAATCAAACTGGATTAATTTTCCAAATTAAACTGGATCAGGGTTGATTTACTCAACTTTTACTATTCACATCAGCGCATGAACATACGCTTTAAGCAAACATAAGCTAATCAGCATCTAAATAAAACTCTCTTTTTATGACCCTCCAATCCCTATTTGGGGGGAAGAGTGAGGATGACTGGATGGAACTGAGCATTTACTAGCCAGATGCCTTTCCTAACAACCTATGCAGCAGATATGTTTTCTTTGTGCCCTAGGAGAGAAACATCTGCCACTACCTAAGATTGAACTCTCAGCCTTCCGAGTGGGAGGCAAGCATCTTCATCACAAAGCCACCATGCCCCTTTAATCAGCACCAAGATATTTTTGCCTAATTCATTATTAAGAAAAAGGTATATTTAGGACAAGCAAAAATGAAACAGTCTTTTCCCCTATTATGACGGGAGCAAGAGCCTTCTTTGAATAACTGTTTTCAGTAACAAGGAACACCTTTGATTAATGTTTCTAGTTTCTTTGAAGTAAACAAGCAAGAATGTGAAATTCTGATAAAACCCTGCTCAAACAGGCTAGAGACAAAAATTGTACAGAAAGTTGAACTGTAATAACCTGAAAACTCATTATAATGTCCAGAACACATCTTCTGAATATTAATTTGGTCATTAACAAGATCCTGCTAAGAATACTATGAGATGATATGAACTAGTAGATATGAGGCTAATGAGCATGCTTGGTGACTCAAATTATGCTAGCCAATGAAAGAATACCTGTTTGAGCTGTTTACAAGAGATTTTTTAACTTTTTAAGGATCATCTCACCTTGTATTTGTAAGAGACTTAAGTTTTATTTATGCATAAATTAAAAGATGTTAATCTATTTTTCCAGGTTGATCCTATTTTGGCAAAGGGCA
>NW_015386191.1:391665-393761 GCF_001527695.2 Protobothrops mucrosquamatus | reverse complement strand
TGAAAAGTTCCCTTATATCCCTCATCTAAATTGTTTATGAAGACATTGAGGAATACTGGACCTAAGACAGAACCTTGGGGTACCCCACTGCATACTTCCCTACATGGTGATGTAGTTCCATTGAGGACTACACATTGAATGCAGTTTGTCAGGCAGTTATGAATCCATGTGGGATGCTGTCTATCCCACATTTTTCTATTTTACCAAGAAATGGGTTGTGGTCTACTTTGTCAAATGCCTTACTGAAGTCCCAAGTATACTATGTCCAGAGCACTACATGTCTAGGTCAGTTGCCAAAGAATACTCTGAAAATTGTGGGAATAGAATAGAATAGAATAGAATAGAATAGAATAGAATAGAATAGAATAGTTGGAAGGTCATCTAGTCCAACCCCCTGCTTAGGCAGGAAACACTATACCATTTCAATCAAAGGGTTGTCCAATCTCTTCTTAAAAACTTCCAGTGTTAGAGCATTCACAACTTCTGGAGGCAGGTTGTTTCACTGATTAATTGTTCTGTCAGGAAATTTCTTCTTAGTTCTAGGTTGCTTTTAATGAGACATTTGCACCAGTAGTCAAGCACATTTTAGTTAGGACACTTCTGAGCTCTGCAGCCTCAAGAAGAATGCATGTTTAATTTCTGGTAATAAAGACAAGGGTTTTTTTTTTATGTAGCCATCAAAAAAGATATATAAATGCAACAGTGACCAAAATTCAATTATAGATTATATGAAGAAATAAAATGACCAATAAAGATCTTCCATTATTATTCTGTTTGAAAGGGATAAATAATGGAAGATTCTTTTGTAACCAGAAACAGAAAATCTTGAACAATATGGTTTATAGGATTGTCTGATTCTAATAAGGAGAAATGTAGCACCACATAACGCTGCCAATTAGAAACGTTTCTTTAAAGACAAGGAAATAAACATAAGATAACAGTCAATGCACGGTTGCACGGTAGCAATTGGTAAGTTCCTGGTTATGTAAATGGTATCAAAGTCAGATTTTGTATCAACAATAGACATACTGAGCAGGAAGATGACTACACCAACAACACAAGATTGGACTGTTGTCAAGAGGATAAGAAGATATTTAAAGGGAACTGCGTGAATGATAAGCTATAAAGATGAAAATTGGGCTGAAGACGGATCCACTGCTCTAATTTTTAAAATGTTATTAGAATTGTTAAGGGCACTCAACCCCCCAAAATTATCAGATTAATTAGAAAGCAGCTTAAATTTGTGAAGAGCTAATCTAGCAACATCACTATGATTGGACTTTGAGACTAATAAACCAAACCTGCATTCTCCTTCCAAATTAGAGAATATTACATTGTATACAAAGCACTCTGATGCCAAATATCACTAAGTGTGAGCTATGCAGAAAAATAGCCTTGGTCCTCTCCTTCCCCCCCCCTCACCCCACTGGAAAGAAATTGTAGCAGATGCACTATAAAAGCCATTGCCAAGAGACCAGTTTCAGGATCTTCATGAAGCAGTGGGAGTTGTAAAGTGGTGCAGAAACCACTGAGAAGGGAAATATTGGAAAATTCAAGATTTAATGCCTAGGCTTTTAGCACCTTAAAAATCTTGAGAAGGTGTGAAGTAAAAATTGAGCTCAGCGCCTGTCTAGACCGTCCTTTCAAACCTGATTTGCCATTTGCTGTCTTTCACTCTGGGGCAGGAAATCTTTGACTTTCCATGAATTATTGAGCTCCAGTATTGATTACCAGCATAAGCAATATAAAAGCAGAGGTGTGTGTGTGTAGGGCACACATAAAGGCACAACTTTCCACTCCTATATCAGTCTTTACTTTTTAAAAATCTCCATCTGTTCATATCTCTCTAATCCAGCGGTTCTCAACCTGTGGGTCGCGACCCCATTTGGGGTCGCACGACCATTTCACGGGGGTCGCCAAACAACACCGTCCGCCATTTTTTTTTTTACCCTTTTCCTTAGCTGTGCTACTCCCTCTGCTTGGCGGCAGCCTGCATGCACGAACTTTACCAAATGTGCCCTGCAGGAGGCATGTGAAGAGCGCAGGCGCAGAGCAAGGCCCAGCCCTCCCCAGGGATTCATTTCAGATTCATTTCA
>NW_015386191.1:384181-388089 GCF_001527695.2 Protobothrops mucrosquamatus | reverse complement strand
GACTGGACAGCCATTTGTCCGAAATGGTATAGGGTTTCCTGCCTGAGCAGGGGGTTGGACTAGATGACCTTCAAGGTCCCTTCCAACTTTACTATTATTATTATTATTATTATTATTATTATTATTATTATTATTATTATTATTATTATTATTATTATTATTATTATTATTATTATTATTATTATTATTATTATTATCTCAGGTTGGCTCAACCTTCCATCCTTCTAAAGTTGGTAAAATGAGGACCCAGATTGTTGGGGGCAATATGCTGAGTCTGTAAACCGCTTGGAGAGGGCTGTAAAGCACTATGAAGCAGTATATAAGTCTAAGTGCTATTGCTATCTCTCCCACCTGTGGACATTTTTTCTTTTAATTTTCCAATATAAGCACTAATCCTGCATTTGTTCTGCCAAAATTGGCTCTCTTTCCCTCCTGAAGGGAATCAGAGAAGCAAAACATACATAGCCTGTGAACCTTTGATGAGGCTAGTACCATTCGGAAGTCTTCCTCTTCCTATATATCCATAGTAATCCATATGCTATAAACAGGAGATGATGATGATGATGATGATGATGATGTTGGAAGGGACCTTAGAGGTCTTCTAGTCCAATCCCCTGCTCAGGCAGGAAACCTATACCATTTCAGACAAATGGTTGTCTAGTCTCTTCTTAAAAACTTTCAATGTTAGAGCATTCACCACTTCTGGAGGCAGGTTGTTCCACTGGTTAATTGTTCTAACTGTCAGGAAGTTTCTCCTTAGTTCTAGGTTGCTTCTCTCCTTGATTAGTTTCCATCTGTTGCTTCTTGTCCTGCCTTCAGGAGCTTTGGAAAATAGCTTGACTCCCTCTTCTTTGTGGCAGCCCCTGAGATATTAGAACACTGCTATCATGTCCCCCCTCGTCATTCTCTTCGTTAAACTAGACATACCCAATTCCAGCAACTGTTCCTTATATGTTTTAGCCTCCAGTCCCCTAATCATCTTTGTTGCTCTTCTCTGTACTCTTTCTAGAGTCTCAACATCTTTTTTACATCGTGGTGACCAAAACTGGATGCAGTATTTCAAGTGTGGCCTTACCAAGACATTGTGATCTTGATTCTATCCCTCTGTTAATGCAGCCTAGCATTGTGTTGGTTTTTTTGGCAGCTGCAGCACATTGCTGGCTCATATTTAAGTGATTGTCCACTAGGACTCCAGGAACCCTCTCACAATTGCTACTATTGAGCAAGGTACCACCTATATTATACCTGTGCATTTGGTTTTTATTGAAGAATCAGTCATCCGTATGATATTTTTGAATTCCAGTTATTCATAAGAAAAAATTTAACAGAATGAGATCATGAGGTACAGACAGGTTTATTATTTATTTATTTAAAACATTTATATAGCTGCCTATCTTATAACCAACTCTGGATGGCGCCCTATCAAAAGTTAAAACAGCATAAAAGCCATATTAAAACTACAGTATAAAAGCTAAATACATTAAAAAAATACCCCTGGTACCAAGTTAAACTTCTGATGTGCCATTGCCTCATTTTATTCCAGCCGCTGGGGGAAAAGTCAGGTCTTCAAAACTTTGCCAAAGGCTAAAAGGGTGGAGGCCTGCCAAACATCAGGGTGCAGAGTCTTCCACAGGGCAGGGGTTGCCACGGGCAAGGCCTACTTCCTAGTTCCCATCAGAAGGCAATGTTTAGGGAGGGATAGTCAACTTTGGCTCTTTTATGACTCGTGGACTTCAACTCCCAGAATTCCTTGAAGTCCATGAGTCATAAAAGAGCCAAGGTTGACTACCCCTGGTAGGGGGAGAGACTAGGAATGTGCCAACCCTATCTGACATAGTCGGATGGGTGGGTATCCTGGTCTTATGTCATACAGGGCTTTAAAGATGACCAGAACCTTGAATAACACCCCGAAAGAAACTGGAAGCCAGTGCAGTTTGTGCAACAGAGATGCTATATGAGACAAACCAAGGGGCCCCCATTACTGTGTGTGCTGCTACATTCTGAACCAGCTGAACTTTCCAGGTGGTCTTTAAGGGCAGCCCATGTAGACCAGGGCTTTTCAACCTTTTCACCGATTGTACCACTTTTAGGATATGGCAGTATTCGAGTACCACCTAGCAAGGTGTTAAAAACTTGATGACCAAAAAAAAACCCCCCCTGTTCAAAATTGCGATTGCACTGAAATGATTTATGACCATTTTTCACACTTATGACCATTGCAGCATGCCCAGGGTCATGTGATTTATATTTGGATGCTTGGCAACTGATTCATATTTATGATGGTCACAGTGTCCCGGGGTCATGTGATCCCCTTTTGCAACTTTTTGACAAGCAAAATCAATGGCAGGGCTGCTGGTGGCCAAGTGCTAAGGCGAGACGTCCTTCCCTCCCTCCTTCCCTGCCTCCCTCTTTCTCATTCCCATCTCCTTTTGAAGGAAGAATTTGCCCTCCCCTATTTTCTCTCTTCCATATATTTATCAAACAAGGAAAAGCTTCCAGAGACAGAAAAGACAAGCTGCTGAGGGAACTAGCTTAAAAAGGCGCATTCCCATTTAAGAATTAGCTACTGGCTAGAAAGGAAAGTTAAGGAGCCGGCAGCTGGCACTTAAGGAAAAAAAAATGTAGTAAGTACTGGCTGCCGGCTAAGGCAGCCTCCCCAAATGGCTCCATTCATAAGTAAAGGAATGTTACAGGCAAAATCCATTCAGGAGAAAAATACTTCAAAATTCCTTGCAGCAAAACTTACAACTAACAATAGCAGAGCAATAGAAGCTAACACGAGACATCAGCCATCAGCCAAATAGAAATTGCCAAACACTCCTTACGAACACAAAGCCCACATTGCACAAATCCCAGAACTTCAAAGTCACAAAAGCACATAAGAATCTTTCCACTCTCCCAGTTTGTTGTTCAGCTGAAATGGTACTTCGCTTCTGCCATTAAACTTCTCCTCTCGAGCAGCCAGAGCAGCAGCAGGAGGAGGTTTGTTTCCTCTGTCTATTTTTTCTTTTCTCTTAAAGATATAGCCTCCCAGCTGGAAAGCAAGCCCCAGGCTTTTCTTTCCAACACTCCCTCCCTCCTGCTCCTACCTCCCTCTTTCTCATTGCCATCTCCCTCCCTCCCTCCCTCCCTGCTCACCTCCAGCCATGCTGCCTTTCTTCATTCCTCATGGAGGGCGACCCCTCCCCCACTGTGTTTCTTGCCTGTTTGTCACTGCCAGCACAGATGGCTGCCACAGAAGTTGTAGATCAGCTCATGGCCGGCCTGCTTGATCTCCTCTCCCCCCACCTTCCTCCTTCTTTCCCTTCGAAGTGAGCCTGGGGCCTTTGCCTCGCCCCAGCCATTCTGCAGCTCTGGAGGAATCTCTCAATGTAAGTCCTGCGCTGCGCTGGCTCATTCCCTCCCCCACTACACTTGGCTGGACAGGGCCGCATACCACCTGCCATGTGCTAATGTACCACCTGTTGAAAAGCCCTGCAGTATAGACTACATTGCAGTAATCCAAGTGGGAGGTGAAGAAGCATAGGCAGAGAACTCTAGATCACCACTAGATGGCAGCAACAAGTTGAAATTTTCTGTACTGGACTGCCATTCTGTGGTTACTTGGATTGTTTCAGCCTGCATCTTACTTTCTGCTGATGTAGCAGTGTATTTGTAGAAGCCTGTTTCATCAAGCTCCTTCTATCCCCCAAAACCATACAGTCATGATTAAGATTTTTTTAAGATTAGAAGCAAAAACTCTTTCAAACTGATGTATAAACTCTCTTTCAATGTGACAAAAGAAGAGTGCACGGTTGGTAGATTCAAGAACAGTCATCTTGAAAGTAATTCTTCCAAATTTGTAATACTCTTATCCTGCTGAATCAATAAATTTACATTTCCTAAAGCAAACTCTTAATTTAAAAAAA